>NW_022262700.1:156181-167432 GCF_002021735.2 Oncorhynchus kisutch | reverse complement strand
CCCTCTCTCAAGTCCCGACTATAGGTCACCTGTTCCATGAAACTTCCCTGCTGTAGGTCACCTTTTCCATGAAACTTCCTTCTGTAGAGGCACCTTTTCCATGAAACTTCCTTTCTGTAGGTCACCTTTTCCATGAAGCTTCCTTTCTGTAGGTCACCTTTTCCATTAAACTTCCTTTCTGTAGGTCACCTTTTCCATGAAGCTTCCTTTCTGTAGGTCACCTTTTCCATGAAGCTTCCTTTCTGTAGGTCACCTTTTCCATGAAGCTTCCTTTCTGTAGGTCACCTTTTCCATGAAACTTCCCTGCTGTAGGTCACCTTTTCCATGAAGCTTCCCTGCTGTAGGTCACCTTTTCCATGAAGCTTCCTTTCTGTAGGTCACCTTTTCCATGAAGCTTCCTTTCTGTAGGTCACATTTTCCATGAAACTTCCCTGCTGTAGGTCACCTTTTCCCAGGAATGGTGAAACCAGGCTGAAAAACAAAACAAAACAAAATCCTAACAAGCAGATGTCAGTTTCTTGCTATCAGCCGTCACACTCCTGACAGACAGACAGTCCTCTGGACAGGACTTTCTCCTCTCATCTATTCTCTCTCCCTCTCACCTCGCGGTCATCTGAGAGAACAGAATTCATCCGATTTCAGATTTGTGTGTGTGTGTGTGTGTGTGTGTGTGTGTGTGTTTACTGCCTGTGTTAGTGTCAGAAAGTGATTGTGAGCGGTGTGAGGGAGCTGTCTCCGCTGTTGTCTTGGATCACCTGGTCTGTTCACTGTGGACCTGACAGGCCAGCAGCCTAATCAATATATACCTCAGTGGACTCAAAGGTGAACACCATCTCTGGGGAGACCACATTGGGTCGGCTCAGAGACTGGTGGCCATGGAGGAGACACCGAGGACTGGATGAGAACAGAAGACACACACACACACACAAGTAAAAGGACCAGGTCTGGTAGAGAATGGAACACAGACACAAGGTAAAGAGTCTGGTAGAGAATGGAACACAGACACAAGAGGGACAGGTCTGGTAGAGAATGGAACACAGACACAAGGTAAAGAGGAACAGGTCTGGTAGAGAATGGAACACAGACACACAAGGTAAAGAGTCTGGTAGAGAATGGAACACAGACACAAGGTAAAGAGTCTGGTAGAGAATGGAACACAGACACAAGGTAAAGAGGAACAGGTCTGGTAGAGAATGGAACACAGACACAAGGTAAAGAGTCTGGTAGAGAATGGAACACAGACACAAGGTAAAGAGTCTGGTAGAGAATGGAACAACAGACACAAGGTAAAGAGTCTGGTAGAGAATGGAACACAGACACAAGGTAAAGAGTCTGGTAGAGATGGAACACAGACACAAGGTAAAGAGTCTGGTAGAGAATGGAACACAGACACAAGGTAAAGAGTCTGGTAGAGAATGGAACACAGACACAGGTAAAGAGTCTGGTAGAGAATGGAACACAGACACAAGTAAAGAGTCTGGTAGATAATGGAACACAGACACAAGGTAAAGAGTCTGGTAGAGAATGGAACACAGACACAAGGTAAAGAGGAACAGGTCTGGTAGAGAATGGACACAGACACAAGGTAAAGAGGAACAGGTCTGGTAGAGAATGGAACACAGACACAAGGTAAAGAGTCTGGTAGATAATGGAACACAGACACAAGGTAAAGAGGAACAGGTCTGGTAGAGAATGGAGGGGAAACTGAGTGAAGGACAACACACCTGTGATAAGTTATTGCCAGATATCCGACCCGGTAATGTTCAGCACCATGTATGACTGTAAAGAAAACAAAATGTTGTGATATTTTACCTTTTTCTAAAGGTTTTGGTGAGAACGAACTGGCTTTCTGTTGACAAACCAACAGTGGCAATGGGTGTTGCTTAGTCTGGATGGAGAATTGGCTGAAAGCATCTCACTTATGATAACTCTGTCACACAAAAAAACATGTTAAAGTTTTCCATAGCAACATTACAGGGAGAAGGGACATTAGAGTAACAACATGCTAGTGGTTTCTATAGCAACATTATAGGGAGAAAGGACATTAGAGTAACAACATGCTGGTGGTTTCCATAGCAACATTATAGGGAGAAGGACATTAGAGTAACAACATGCTAGTGGTTTCTATAGCAACATTATAGGGAGAAAGGACATTAGAGTAACAACATGCTGGTGGTTTCCATAGCAACATTATAGGGAGAAGGGACATTAGAGCAACAACATGCTGGTGGTTTCTATATCAACATTATAGGGAGAAGGACATTAGAGTAACAACATGCTGGTGGTTTCCATAGCAACATTATAGGGAGAAGGGACATTAGAGTAACAACATGCTGGTGGTTTCTATAGCAACATTATAGGGAGAAGGGACATTAGAGTAACAACATGCTCTTGGTTTCTATAGCAACATCACAGGAAATTAGACCTCAGAGTAACAACACGCTAGTGGTTTCCATAGCAACAATACAGGGAGAAGGGACATTAGAGTAACAACACGCTAGTGGTTTCCATAGCAACAATACAAATCAAATCAAATCAAATCAAATCAAAATTGCCCTCGCTAGAAGCATGTGTTTCAGACTTCTAGGTTAGACTACTGCAATGCTCTACTTTCCCGGCTACCCGGATAAAGCATCTACATAAACTTCAGTTAGTGCTAAACACGGCTGCTAGAATCCTGACTAGAACCCAAAAATGTGATCATATTACTCCAGTGCTAGCCTCTCTACACTGGCTTCCTGTCAAAGCAAGGGCTGATGTCAAGGTTTTACTGCTAACCTACAAAGCATTACATGGGCTTGCTCCTACCTATCTCTCTGATTTGGTCCTGCCGTACATACCTACACGTACGCTACGGTCACAAGACGCAGGCCTCCTAATTGTCCCTAGAATTTCTAAGCAAACAGCTGGGAGGCAGGGCTTTCTCCTATAGAGCTCCATTTTTATGGAAACGGTCTGCCTACCCATGTCAGAGACGCAAACTCGGTCTCAACCTTTAAGTCTTTACTGAAGACTCATCTCTTCAGTGGGTCATATGATGAGTGTAGTCTGGCCCAGGAGTGGGAAGGTGAACGGAAAGGCTCTGGAGCACGAACCGCCCTTGCTGTCTCTGCCTGGCCGGTCCCCCTCTTTCCACTGGGATTCTCTGCCTCTAACCCCTATTACAGGGGCTGAGTCACTGGCTTGCTGGGGCTCTCTCATGCCGTCCCTGGAGGGGGGTGCGTCACCTGAGTGGGTTGATTCACTGTTGTGGTCATCCTGTCTGGGTTGGTGCCCCCCCCTTGGGTTGTGCCGTGGCGGAGATCTTTGTGGGCTATACTCAGCCTTGTCTCAGGATGGTAAGTTGGTGGTTGAAGATATCCCTCTAGTGGTGTGGGGGGCTGTGCTTTGGCAAAGTGGGTGGGGGTTATATCCTTCCTGTTTGGCCCTGTCCGGGGGTGTCCCTCGGATGGGGCCACAGTGTCCTCCTGACCCCTCCTGTCTCAGCCTCCAGTATTTATGCTGCAGTAGTTTATTGTGTCGGGGGGCTGGGGTCAGTTTGTTATATCTGGAGTACTTCTCCTGTCCTATTCGGTGTCCTGTGTGAATCTAAGTGTGCGTTCTCTAATTCTCTCCTTCTCTCTTCCTTACTCTCTCTCGGAGGACCTGAGCCCTAGGACCATGCCCCAGGACTACCTGACATGATGACTCCTTGCGGAGGTCCCCAGTCCACCTGGGACCATAGCTGCTGCCTTCCAGTTTTTTAACTTCCACCACTGACTGTGCTGCCCCTGCTCTCCAGTTTCAACTGTTCGCCTTATTATTATTCGACCATGCTGGTCATTTATGAACATTTGAACATCGTGGCCATGTTCTGTTATAATCTCCACCCGGCACAGCCAGAAGAGGGACTGGCCACCCCACATAGCCTGGTTCCTCTCTAGGTTTCTTCCTAGGTATTGGCCTTTCTAGGGAGTTTTTCCTAGCCACCGTGCTTCTACACCTGCATTGCTTGCTGTTTGGGGTTTTAGGCTGGGGTTTTCTGTACAGCACTTGAGATATCAATGATGTACGAAGGGCTATATAATATAAATTTGATTTGATTTGATTTATGTTGGATAAAAACACCAGACAGTCAGCTATGATAGATAACACACATCTATCTATCCACCAGACAGTCAGCTATGATAGATAACACACCAGACAGTCAGCTATGTTAGGATAACACACCAGCTACCAGCTATGTTAGATAACACACATCATTCTATCCACCAGTCAGCTATGTTAGATAACACACATCTATCTATCCACCAGTCAGCTATGTTAGATAAACCACCAGACAGTCAGCTATGTTAGATAAAACACCAGACAGTCAGCTATGATAGATAACACACATCTATCTATCCACCAGACAGTCAGCTATGATAGATAACCACACATCTATCTATCCACCAGACAGTCAGCTATGTTAGATAAAACACCAGACAGTCAGCTATGATCGAAAACACACAATCTATCTATCCACCAGACAGTCAGCTATGTTAGATAAAACACCAGACAGTCAGCTATGTTAGATAAAACACCAGACAGTCAGCTATGTTAGATAACATACCAGACAGTCAGCTATGTTAGATAACACACCAGACAGTCAGCTATGTTAGATAAAACACACCAGACCAGTCAGCTATGTTAGATAACACACATCTATCTATCCACCAGACAGTCAGCTATGTTAGATAAACACCACAGTCAGCTATGTTAGATAACACACATCTATCTATCCACCAGACAGTCAGCTATGTTAGATAACACACATCTATCTATCCACCAGACAGTCACCTATGTTAGATAACACACCAGACCAGTCAGCTATGTTAGATAAAACACCCAGACAGTCAGCTATGTTAGATAACACACATCTATCTATCCACCAGGACAGTCAGCTATGTTAGATAACACACCCAGACAGTCAGCTATGATAGATAACACACCAGACAGTCAGCTATGATAGATAACACACCTCTATCTATCCACCAGACAGTCAGCTATGATAGATAACACACCAGACAGTCAGCTATGTTAGATAACACACCAGACAGTCAGCTATGTTAGATAACACACCAGACAGTCAGCTATGTTAGATAACACACATCTATCTATCCACCAGACAGTCAGCTATGTTAGATAACACACCAGAAAGTCAGCTATGATAGATAACACACATCTATCTATCCACCAGACAGTCAGCTATGTTAGATTAAAACACCAGACAGTCAGCTATGTTAGATAACACACCAGACAGTCAGCTATGTTAGATAACACACCAGACAGTCAGCTATGTTAGATAACACACCAGACAGTCAGCTATGTTAGATAACACACCAGACGTCAGCTATGTTAGATAACACACATCTATCTATCCACCAGACAGTCAGCTATGTTAGATAACACACATCTATCTATCTATCCACCAGACAGTCAGCTATGTTAGATAAAACACCCACAGTCAGCTATGTTAGATAACACCACAATCTATCTATCCACCAGACAGTCAGCTATGTTAGATAACACAACATCTATCTATCCACCAGACAGTCACCTATGTTAGATAACACACCAGACAGTCAGCTATGTTAGATAACACACATCTATCTATCCACCAGACAGTCAGCTATGTTAGATAACACACCAGACAGTCAACTATGTTAGATAACAACCAGACAGTCAGCTATGATAGATAACACACCAGACAGTCAGCTATGTTAGATAACACACATCTATCTATCCACCAGACAGTCAGCCTATGATAGATAACACACCAGACAGTCAGCTATGTTAGATAACACACCAGACAGTCAGCTATGTTAGATAAGCTATGTTAGATAAAACACCAGACAGTCAGCTATGTTAGATAACACACCAGACAGTCAGCTATGTTAGATAACAAACCAGACAGTCAGCTATGTTAGATAACACACATCTATCTATCCACCAGTCAGCTATGTTAGATAAAACACCAGACAGTCAGCTATGTTAGATAAAACACCAGACAGTCAGCTATGTTAGATAAAACACCAGACAGTCAGCTATGTTAGATAAAACACCAGACAGTCAGCTATGTTAGATAAAACACCCAGACAGTCAGCTATGTTAGATAACACACCAGACAGTCAGCTATGTTAGATAACACACCAGACAGTCAGCTATGTTAGATAACACACCAGACAGTCAGCTATGTTAGATAACACACATCTATCTATCCACCAGACAGTCAGCTTTGTTAGATAACACACATCTATCTATCCACCAGACAGTCAGCTATGTTAGATAAAACACCAGACAGTCAGCTATGATAGATAACACACATCTATCTATCCACCAGACAGTCAGCTATGTTAGATAAAACACCAGACAGTCAGCTATGTTAGACAAAACACCAGACAGTCAGCTATGTTAGATAACACACCAGACAGTCAGCTATGTTAGATAACACACCAGACAGTCAGCTGTGTTAGATAACACACCAGACAGTCAGCTATGTTAGATAACACACCAGCTACCAGCTATGTTAGATAACACACATCTATCTATCCACCAGTCAGCTATGTTAGATAACACACATCTATCTATCCACCAGTCAGCTATGTTAGATAACACACATCTATCTATCCCACCAGTCAGCTATGTTAGATAAAACACCAGACAGTCAGCTATGTTAGATTAAAACACCAGACAGTCAGCTATGTTAGATAAAACACCAGACAGTCAGCAAAGATTCCTTGATGCCCTTCCAGACTCCCTCTGCCTACCCAAGGACGCCAGAGGACAAAAATCAGTTAACCACCTAACTGAGGATCTCAATTTAACCTTGCGCAATACCCTAGATGCAGTTGCACCCCTAAAAACTAAAAAAATGTCTCATAAGAAACTAGCTCCCTGGTACACAGAAAATACCCGAGCTCTGAAGCAAGCTTCCAGAAAATTGGAACGGAAATGGCACCACACCAAACTGGAAGTCTTCCGACTAGCTTGGAAGGACGGTACCGTGCAGTACCGTAGAGCCCTGACTGCTGCTCGATCATCCTATTTTTCTAACTTAATTGAGGAAAATAAGAACAATCCGAAATTCCTTTTAATACTGTCGCAAAGCTAACTAAAAAGCAGCATTCCCCAAGAGAGGATGACTTTCACTTTAGCAGTGATAAATTCATGAACTTCTTTGAGGAAAAGATTATGATTATTAGAAAGCAAATTACGGACTCCTCTTTAAACCTGCGTATTCCTCCAAACCTCAGTCCTGAGTCTGCCACAACTCTGCCAGGATCCTAGGATCAAGAGAGACGCTCAAGTGTTTTAGTACTATATCTCTTGACACAATGATGAAAATAATCATGGCCTCTAAACCTTCAAGCTGCATACTGGAACCCTATTCCCAACTAAACTACTGAAAGAGCTGCTTCCTGTGCTTGGCCCTCCTATGTTGAACATAATAAACGGCTCTCTATCCACTGGATGTGTACCAAACTCACTAAAAGTGGCAGTAATAAAGCCTCTCTTGAAAAAGCCAAACCTTGACCCAGAAAATATAAAAAAACTATCGGCCTATATCGAATCTTCCCATTCCTCTCAAAACTATTAGAGAAGGCTGTTGCGCAGCAACTCACTGCCTTCCTGAAGACAAAACATGTATACGAAATGCTTCAGTCTGGTTTTAGACCCCATCATAGCACTGAGACGGCACTTGTGAAGGTGGTAAATACATTTTAATGGCCATCGGACGAGGGCTCTGCATCTGCTCCTCGTGCTCCTAGACCTTAGTGCTGCTTTTGATACCATCGATCACCACATTCTTTTGGAAGAGATTGGAAACCCAAATTGGTCTACACGGACATGTTCTGGCCTGGTTTAGATCTATCTGTCGGAAAGATATCAGTTTGTCTCTGTGAATGGTTTGTCCTCTGACAAATCAACTGTAATTTCGGTGTTCCTCAAGGTTCCGTTTTAGGACCACTATTGTTTTCACTATATATTTTACCTCTTGGGGGATGTATTCGAAAACATAATATAAACTTTCACTGCTATGCGGATGACACATCAGCTGTACATTTCAATGAAACATGGTGAAGCCCCCAAAATTGCCCTCGCTAGAAGCATGTGTTTCAGACATAAGGAAGTGGATGGCTGCAAACTTTCTACTATTAAACTCGGACAAAACAGAGATGCTTGTTCTAGGTCCCAAGAAACAAAGAGATCTTCTGTTGAATCTGACAATTAATCTTAATGGTTGTACAGTCGTCTCAATAAAACTGTGAAGGACCTCGGCGTTACTCTGGACCCTGATCTCTCTTTTGAAGAACATATCAAGACCATTTCGAGGACAGCTTTTTTTCATCTACGTAACATTGCAAAAATCAGAACTTTCTGTCCAAAAATGATGCAGAAAAATTAATCCATGCTTTTGTCACTTCTAGGTTAGACTACTGCAATGCTCTATTTTCCGGCTACCCGGATATAAAGCACTAAATAAACTTCAGTTAGTGCTAAATACGGCTGCTAGAATCCTGACTAGAACCAAAAAAAATTATCATATTACTCCAGTGCTAGCCTCTCTACACTGGCTTCCTGTCAAAGCAAGGGCTGATTTCAAGGTTTTACTGCTAACCTACAAAGCATTACATGGGCTTGCTCCTACCTATCTCTCTGATTTGGTCCTGCCGTACATACCTATACGTACGCTACGGTCACAAGACGCAGGCCTCCTAATTGTCCCTAGAATTTCTAAGCAAACAGCTGGAGGCAGGGCTTTCTCCTATAGAGCTCCATTTTTATGGAACGGTCTGCCTACCCATGTCAGAGACGCACAACTCGGTCTCAACCTTTAAGTCTTTACTGAAGACTCATCTCTTCAGTGGGTCATATGATTGAGTGTAGTCTGGCCCAGGAGTGGGAAGGTGAACGGAAAGGCTCTGGAGCAACGAACCGCCCTTGCTGTCTCTGCCTGGCCGGTTCCCCTCTTTCCACTGGATTCTCTGCCTCTAACCCTATTACAGGGGCTGAGTCACTGGCTTGCTGGGGCTCTCTCATGCCGTCCCGGGAGGGGGTGCGTCACCTGAGTGGGTTGATTCACTGTTGTGGTCATCCTGTCTGGGTTGGCGCCCCCCCCCCCCCCTTGGGTTGTGCCGTGGCGGGAGATCTTTGTGGGCTATACTCAGCCTTGTCTCAGGATGGTAAGTTGGTGGTAGAAGATATCCCTCTAGTGGTGTGGGGCTGTGCTTTGGCAAAGTGGGTGGGGTTATATCCTTCCTGTTTGGCCCTGTCCGGGGGTGTCCTCGGATGGGGCCACAGTGTCTCCTGACCCCTCCCTGTCTCAGCCTCCAGTATTTTATGCTGCAGTAGTTTATGTGTCGGGGGGCTGGGTCAGTTTGTATATCTGGAGTACTTCTCCTGTCCTATTCGGTGTCCTGTGTGAATCTAAGTGTGCGTTCTCTAATTCTCTCCTTCTCTCTTTCTTTCTCTCTCTCGGAGGACCTGAGCCCTAGGACCATGCCCCAGGACTACCTGACATGATGACTCCTTGCTGTCCCCCAGTCACCTGGCCATGCTGCTGTTCCAGTTTCAACTGACCTGAGCCCTTGGACCATGCCCAGGACTACCTGACATGATGACTCCTTGCTGTCCCCAGTCTACCTGGCCATGCTGCTGCTCCAGTTTCAACTTCCACCTGACTGTGCTGCTGCTCTAGTTTCAACTGTTCTGCCTTATTATTTATTCGACCATGCTGGTCATTTATGAACATTGAACATCTTGACCATGTTCTGTTATAATCTCCACCCGGCACAGCCAGAAGAGGACTGGCCACCTCACATAGCCTGGTTCCTCTCTAGGTTTCTTCCTAGGTATTGGCCTTTCTAGGAGTTTTTCCTAGCCACCGTGCTTCTCCACCTGCATTGCTTGCTGTTTGGGGTTTTAGGCTGGGTTTCTGTACAAGCACTTTGAGATATCAGCTGATGTACGAAGGGCTATATAAATAAATTGATTTGATTTGATTTGATTTGAAGGGACATTAGAGTAACAACACGCCTAGTGGTTTCCATAGCAACAATACAAGGAGAAGGGACATTCGAGTAACAGCATGCTAGTGGTTTCCATAGCAACATTATAGGGAGAACACATCAGAGTAACAACATGCTGGTGGTTTCTATAGCAACATTAAAGGGAGAACACACATCAGAGTAAACAACAAGCTGGTGGTTTCTATAGCAACATTAAAGGGAGAACACACATCAGACTAACAACATGCTGGTGGTTTCTATAGCAACATTAGGGGGAGAACACACATCAGCAACAACAGTAGAAGGGGTTGAGGGGGGGGACATTATCATGATTCATCAGGGGGGGTGACATTATAATGATCCATCAGAGTAACAACAGTAGGAGGGGTCGGGGGGCATTATAATGATTCATCAGGTGGGGGGACATTATAATGATTAATCAGGGGGGGGCATTATAATGATTTGCCGGGGGGGGACATTATAATGGTTCATCGGGGGGGGGACATTATAATGATTCATCAGGGGGGGTATTGTAATGATTCATCAGGGGGGGATATTGTAATGATTGATGAGGGGGGGGGACATTATCATGATTCATCAGGGGGGGACATTGTAATGATTCATCAGGGGGGGGTATAATAATGATTCATCAGGGGGGGACATTAACATGATTCATCAGGGGGGGACATTATCATGATTCATCAGGGGGGGGTCATTATCATGATTCATCAGGGGGGGACATTATCGTGATTCATCAGGGGGGGACATTATAATGATTCATCAGGGGGGGGACATCAGAGTAACAAAAGTAGAAGGGGTCAGGGGAACATTATAATGATTCATCAGGGGGGGATGTTATCATGATTAATCGGGGGGGGGGGGGTGTTATCATGATTAATCGGGGGATTAACACACATAGCCACGCACACACACACACACACGCACACACACACATAGCCACACACACACACACACTCACACACACATAGCCACGCACACACACACACACACACACACACTCACACACACCTACACACTGACATATACAAAAAACACACACCCACACACTCACACACACTCGCCCCAGTCCCAACACCAACATACACACCCACACACATACACACACACACACACACATAGCCACGCACACACACACACACACACACACACCTACCCACACACACACACCTACACACTGACATACACACTCACACACATAC
>NW_022262700.1:126220-151220 GCF_002021735.2 Oncorhynchus kisutch | reverse complement strand
AGACCAGACCACTGTTGATTCCTCTTCTCTTTATAGGCCAGACCAGACCAGACCGGACCAGACCAGACCGGACCAGACCCTGTTGATTCCTCTCCTCTATATAGACCAGACCGGACCAGACCAGACCCTGTTGATTCCTCTCCTGATTGCCATGATTGACTGTTGGGTCATATTATCCTTTTCGGAGGAAGTGAAGGAGTTGTAGGGGAAGGAGTGGGGAGGGGGGGGGGGAGGAAGGGTTGAAGAAGGAGTTGTAGGGGAAGGAGTGGGGAGGGGGGGAGGGAAAGGCGAGAGGAAGTGTAGTGAAGGAGTTGTAGGGGAAGGAGAGTGGGGAGGGGGGGAGGAGAGAGGAAGGGTGTGAAGAAGGAGGTGTAGTGGAAGGAGTGGGGAGGGGGGGAGGAAAGGCGAGAGGAAGTGTAGTGAAGGAGTTGTAGGGGAAGGAGTGGGGAGGGGGGGGAAGGAAGGAGAGAGGAAGGGTGAAGAAGGAGTTGTAGGGGAAGGAGTGGGGAGGGGGGGAAAGGAGAGAGGAAGGGTGAAGAAGGAGTTGTAGGGGAAGGAGTGGGGGGGGGGGGAGGAAAGGAGAGAGGAAGTGTAGTGAAGGAGTTGTAGGGGACGGAGTGGGGAGGGGGGTGGAGGGGTGGAGGAAGTGTAGTGAAGGAGTTGTAGGGGAAGGGGTGGGGAGGGGGGGGAGAAAGGAGAGAGGAAGGGTGAAGAAGGAGTTGTAGGGGAAGGAGTGGGGAGGGGGAGGAAGGAAAGGAGAGAGGAAGGGGTGAAGAAGGAGTTGTAGGGGAAGGAGTGGGAAGGGGGGGGGAAAGGAGAGAGGAAGGGTGAAGAAGGAGTTGTAGGGGAAGGAGTGGGGAGGGGGGGAAGGAGGAGAGGAAGGGTCAAGAAGGAGTTGTAGGGGAAGGAGTGGGGAGGGGGGTGGAGGGGTGGAGGAAGTGTAGTGAATGAGTTGTAGGGGAAGGAGTGGGGAGGGGGGGAGGGAGGAAAGGAGAGAGGAAGGGTCAAGAAGGAGTTGTAGGGGAAGGAGTGGGGAGGGGGGAGGAAAGGACAGAGGAAGGGTCAAGAAGGAGTTGTAGGGGAAGGAGTGGGGAGGGGGGTGGAGGGGTGGAGGAAGTGTAGTGAAGGAGTTGTAGGGGAAGGGGTGGGGAGAGGGGGGAGAAGGAGAGAGGAAGGGTGAAGAAGGAGTTGTAGGGGAAGGAGTGGGGAGGGGGGAGGAAAGGAGAGAGGAAGGGTGGAAGAAGGAGTTGTAGGGGAAGGAGTGGGGAGGGGGGGGAAAGGAGAGAGGAAGGTGAAGAAGGAGTTGTAGGGAAGGAGTGGGGAGGGGGGGGAAGGAGAGAGGAAGGGTGAAGAAGGAGTTGTAGGGGAAGGAGTGGGGAGGGGGGGAAGGAGAGAGGAAGGGTCAAGAAGGAGTTGTAGGGGAAGGAGTGGGGAGGGGGGTGGAGGGGTGGAGGAAGTGTAGTGAATGAGTTGTAGGGGAAGGAGTGGGGAGGGGGGGAGGAAAGGAGAGAGGAAGGGTTCAAGAAGGAGTTGTAGGGGAAGGAGTGGGGAGGGGGGAGGAAAGGAGAGAGGAAGGGTCAAGAAGGAGTGTAGGGGAAGGAGTGGGGAGGGGGGAGGAAAGGAGAGAGGAGGGGTCAAGAAGAGTTGTAGGGGAATGAGTGGGAGGGGGGTGGAGGGGTGGAGGAAGTGTAGTGAAGGAGTTGTAGGTGAAGGAGTGGGGAGGGGGGAGGAGAGAGGAAAGGTGAAGAAGGAGTTGTAGTGGAAGGAGTGGGGAGGGGGGGGAGGAAAGGCGAGAGGAAGTGTAGTGAAGGAGTTGTAGGGGAAGGAGTGGGGAGGGGGGGGAAGGAGAGAGGAAGGGTGAAGAAGGAGTTGTAGGGGAGGAGTGGGGAGGGGGGGGAAAGGAGAGAGGAAGGGTGAAGAAGGAGTTGTAGGGGAAGGAGTGGGGGAGGGGGGGAGGAAAGGAGAGAGGAAGTGTAGTGAAGGAGTTGTAGGGGAAGGAGTGGGGAGGGGGGGTGGAGGGGTGGAGGAAGTGTAGTGAAGGAGTTGTAGGGGAAGGAGTGGGGAGGGGGGTGGAGGGGTGGAGGAAGTGTAGTGAATGAGTTGTAGGGGAAGGAGTGGGGAGGGGGGGAGGAAAGGAGAGAGGAAGGGTCAAGAAGGAGTTGTAGGGGAAGGAGTGGGGAGGGGGGAGGGGGGAGGAAAGGAGAGAGGAAGGGTCAAGAAGGAGTTGTAGGGGAAGGAGTGGGGAGGGGGGGAGGAAAGGAGAGAGGAAGGGTCAAGAAGGAGTTGTAGGGGAATGAGTGGGGAGGGGGGTGGAGGGGTGGAGGAAGTGTAGTGAAGGAGTTGTAGGGGAAGGAGTGGGGAGGGGGGGAGGAAAGGAGAGAGGAAGGGTCAAGAAGGAGTTGTAGGGGAAGGAGTGGGGAGGGGGAGGGGGGAGGAAAGGAGAGAGGAAGGGTCAAGAAGGAGTTGTAGGGGAAGGAGTGGGGAGGGGGGAGGAAAGGAGAGAGGAAGGGTCAAGAAGGAGTTGTAGGGGAAGGAGTGGGGAGGGGGGGAGGAGAGAGGAAGGGTGAAGAAGGAGTTGTAGTGGAAGGAGTGGGGAGGGGGGGAGGAAAGGCGAGAGGAAGTGTAGTGAAGGAGTTGTAGGGGAAGGAGTGGGGAGGGGGGGGGGAGGAGAGAGGAAGGGTGAAGAAGGAGTTGTAGGGGAAGGAGTGGGGGGGGGGGAAGGAGAGAGGAAGGGTGAAGAAGGAGTTGTAGGGGAAGGAGTGGGGAGGGGGGGAGGAAAGGAGAGAGGAAGTGTAGTGAAGGAGTTGTAGGGGAAGGAGTGGGGAGGGGGGTGGAGGGGTGGAGGAAGTGTAGTGAAGGAGTTGTAGGGGAAGGAGTGGGGAGGGGGGGGAGAAAGGAGAGAGGAAGGGTGAAGAAGGAGTTGTAGGGGAAGGAGTGGGGAGGGGGGAGGAAAGGAGAGAGGAAGGGTGAAGAAGGAGTTGTAGGGGAAGGAGTGGGGAGGGGGGGGTAAGGAGAGAGGAAGGGTGAAGAAGGAGTTGTAGGGGAAGGAGTGGGGAGGGGGGGGGGAGGAGAGAGGAAGGGTGAAGAAGGAGTTGTAGGGGAAGGAGTGGGGAGGGGGGGAAGGAGAGAGGAAGGGTCAAGAAGGAGTTGTAGGGGAAGGAGTGGGGAGGGGGGTGGAGGGGTGGAGGAAGTGTAGTGAATGAGTTGTAGGGGAAGGAGTGGGGAGGGGGGAGGAAAGGAGAGAGGAAGGGTCAAGAAGGAGTTGTAGGGGAATGAGTGGGGAGGGGGGTGGAGGGGTGGAGGAAGTGTGCCACTGAATAATTCAGAATGAAAACAAAGAGAGGAAATCGATGATGTCCAAATCTGATATTAACTGCAAACTAAGTCATTAATGGATCCCTAATGGAACTCTATTCCCTATATAGTGCACTACTTCTGATCTGAGCCCTGGTCTAAAGTAGTGCACTATGCAGGGAATAGGTTGACCTGTGGGACAGAGACCATTATGTTACCAATGAGGTGGCTGACTGGTCTAGTGACTACAGGGAGACAGAGCCAGAGAGGAGAGGTGGCTGCTGGTCTAGTGACTACAGGGAGACAGAGGGACAGAGCCAGAGAGGAGAGGTGGCTGCTGGTCTAGTGACTACAGGGAGACAGAGCCAGAGAGGAGAGGAGAGGTGGCTGCTGGTCTAGTGACTACAGGGAGACAGAGCCAGGGAGGAGAGGTGGCTGCTGGTCTAGTGACTACAGGGAGACAGAGCCAGGGAGGATAGGTGGCTGCTGGTCTAGTGACTACAGGGAGACAGAGCCAGGGAGGAGAGGTGGCTGCTGGACTAGTGACTACAGGGAGACAGAGCCAGGGAGGAGAGGTGGCTGCTGGTCTAGTGACTACAGGGAGACAGAGCCAGGGAGGAGAGGTGGCTGCTGGTCTAGTGACTACAGGGAGGACAGAGCCAGGGAGGAGAGGTGGCTGCTGGTCTAGTGACTACAGGGAGACAGAGCCAGGGAGGAGAGGTGGCTGCTGGTCTAGTGACTACAGGGAGAAAGAGCCAGGGAGGAGAGGTGGCTGCTGGTCTAGTGACTACAGGGAGACAGAACCAGGGAGGAGAGGTGGCTGCTGGTCTAGTGACTACAGGGAGACAGAGCCAGGGAGGAGAGGTGGCTGCTGGTTTAGTGACTACAGGGAGACAGAGACAGGGAGGAGAGGTGGCTGCTGGTCTAATGACTACAGGGAGACAGAGCCAGAGAGGAGAGGTGGCTGCTGGTCTAGTGACTACAGGGAGACAGAGCCAGAGAGGAGATGTGGCTGCTGGTCTAGTGACTACAGGGAGACAGAGACAGGGAGGAGAGGTGGCTGCTAGTCTAGTGACTACAGGGAGACAGAGCCAGAGAGGAGAGGTGGCTGCTGGTCTAGTGACTACAGGGAGACAGAGACAGGGAGGAGAGGTGGCTGCTGGTCTAGTGACTACAGGGAGACAGAGCCAGAGAGGAGAGGTGGCTTCTGGTCTAGTGACTACAGGGAGACAGAGACAGGAGGAGAGGTGGCTGCTAGTCTAGTGACTACAGGGAGACAGAGCCAGAGAGGAGAGGTGGCTGCTGGTCTAGTGACTACAGGGAGACAGAGACAGGGAGGAGAGGTGGCTGCTAATCTAGTGACTACAGGGAGACAGAGCCAGAGAGGAGAGGAGAGGTGGCTGCTGGTCTAGTGACTACAGGGAGACAGAGACAGGGAGGAGAGGTGGCTGCTGGTCTAGTGACTACAGGGAGACAGAGCCAGAGAGGAGAGGTGGCTGCTGGTCTAGTGACTACAGGGAGACAGAGCCAGAGAGGAGAGGTGGCTGCTGGTCTAGTGACTACAGGGAGACAGAGACAGGGAGGAGAGGTGGCTGCTGGTCTAGTGACTACAGGGAGACAGAGGGACAGAACCAGAGAGGAGAGGTGGCTGCTGGTCTAGTGACTACAGGGAGACAGAGGGACAGAGCCAGGGAGGAGAGGTGGCTGCTGGTCTAGTGACTACAGGGAGACAGAGGGACAGAACCAGGGAGGAGAGGGTGGCTGCTGGTCTAGTGACTACAGGGAGACAGAGCCAGAGAGGAAAGGTGGCTGCTGGTCTAGTGACTACAGGGAGACAGAGCCAGGGAGGAGAGGTGGCTGCTGGTCTAGTGACTACAGGGAGACAGAGCCAGGGAGGATAGGTGGCTGCTGGTCTAGTGACTACAGGGAGACAGAGCCAGGGAGGAGAGGTGGCTGCTGGACTAGTGACTACAGGGAGACAGAGCCAGGGAGGAGAGGTGGCTGCTGGTCTAGTGACTACAGGGAGACAGAGCCAGGGAGGAGAGGTGGCTGCTGGTCTAGTGACTACAGGGAGACAGAGCCAGGGAGGAGAGGTGGCTGCTGGTCTAGTGACTACAGGGAGACAGAGCCAGGGAGGAGAGGTGGCTGCTGGTCTAGTGACTACAGGGAGAAAGAGCCAGGGAGGAGAGGTGGCTGCTGGTCTAGTGACTACAGGGAGACAGAACCAGGGAGGAGAGGTGGCTGCTGGTCTAGTGACTACAGGGAGACAGAGCCAGGGAGGAGAGGTGGCTGCTGGTTTAGTGACTACAGGGAGACAGAGACAGGGAGGAGAGGTGGCTGCTGGTCTAATGACTACAGGGAGACAGAGCCAGAGAGGAGAGGTGGCTGCTGGTCTAGTGACTACAGGGAGACAGAGCCAGAGAGGAGATGTGGCTGCTGGTCTAGTGACTACAGGGAGACAGAGACAGGGAGGAGAGGTGGCTGCTAGTCTAGTGACTACAGGGAGACAGAGCCAGAGAGGAGAGGTGGCTGCTGGTCTAGTGACTACAGGGAGACAGAGACAGGGAGGAGAGGTGGCTGCTGGTCTAGTGACTACAGGGAGACAGAGCCAGAGAGGAGAGGTGGCTTCTGGTCTAGTGACTACAGGGAGACAGAGACAGGGAGGAGAGGTGGCTGCTAGTCTAGTGACTACAGGGAGACAGAGCCAGAGAGGAGAGGTGGCTGCTGGTCTAGTGACTACAGGGAGACAGAGACAGGGAGGAGAGGTGGCTGCTAATCTAGTGACTACAGGGAGACAGAGCCAGAGAGGAGAGGAGAGGTGGCTGCTGGTCTAGTGACTACAGGGAGACAGAGACAGGGAGGAGAGGTGGCTGCTGGTCTAGTGACTACAGGGAGACAGAGCCAGAGAGGAGAGGTGGCTGCTGGTCTAGTGACTACAGGGAGACAGAGCCAGAGAGGAGAGGTGGCTGCTGGTCTAGTGACTACAGGGAGACAGAGACAGGGAGGAGAGGTGGCTGCTGGTCTAGTGACTACAGGGAGACAGAGGGACAGAACCAGAGAGGAGAGGTGGCTGCTGGTCTAGTGACTACAGGGAGACAGAGGGACAGAGCCAGGGAGGAGAGGTGGCTGCTGGTCTAGTGACTACAGGGAGACAGAGGGACAGAACCAGGGAGGAGAGGTGGCTGCTGGTCTAGTGACTACAGGGAGACAGAGCCAGAGAGGAAAGGTGGCTGCTGGTCTAGTGACTACAGGGAGACAGAGCCAGGGAGGAGAGGTGGCTGCTGGTCTAGTGACTACAGGGAGACAGAGCCAGAGAGGAGAGGGTGACTGCTGGTCTAGTGACTACAGGGAGACAGAGCCAGAGAGGAGAGGTGGCTGCTGGTCTAGTGACTACAGGGAGACAGAGCCAGAGAGGAGAGGTGGCTGCTGGTCTAGTGACTACAGGGAGACAGAGCCAGAGAGGAGAGGTGGCTGCTGGTCTAGTGACTACAGGGAGACAGAGGGACAGAGCCAGAGAGGAGAGGTGGCTGCTGGTCTATAAAGAGGAGAGGCATCAAGGGTATGGTAGATGGTGTAGGTTACAGGGGAGTAGGGATGTAGGTTACGGGACAACACAGAAGAGACAGCCCCTTTAAGACTGGGATGTAGGTTATGGGACAACACAGAGAAGACAGTCCCTTTAAAACTGAGATGTAGGTTACGGGACAACACAGAGAAGACAGTCCCTTTAAGAGTGAGATGTAGGTTATGGGACAACACAGAGAAGACAGTCCCTTTAAAACTGGGATGTAAGTTATGGGACAACACAGAGAAGACAGTCCCTTTAAAACTGAGATGTAGGTTACGGGACAACACAGAGAAGACAGCCCCTTTAAGACTGAGATGTAGGGATGTAGGTTATGGGACAACACAGAGAAGACAGACCATTTAAGACTGGGATGTAGGGATGTAGGTTATGGGACAACACAGAGAAGACAGCCCCTCTAAGACTGAGATGTAGGGATGTAGTTTATGGGACAACACAGAGAAGACAGCCCCTTTAAGACTGGGATGTAGGTTACGGGACAACACAGAGAAGACAGCCCCTCTAAGACTGAGATGTAGGTTATGGGACAACACAGAGGAGACAGCCCCTTTAAGACTGAGATGTAGGTTATGTGACAACACAGAGAAGACAGTCCATTTAAGAGTGAGATGTAGGTTATGGGACAACACAGAGGAGACAGCCCCTTTAAGACTGAGATGTAGGGATGTAGGTTACGGGACAACACAGAGGAGACAGCCCCTTTAAGACTGAGATGTAGGGATGTAGGTTACGGGACAACACAGAGAAGACAGCCCCTTTAAGACTGAGATGTAGGTTACGGGACAACACAGAGGAGACAGCCCCTTTAAGACTGAGATGTAGGGATGTAGGTTACGGGACAACACAGAGGAGACAGACCATTTAAGACTGAGATGTAGGTTACGGGACAACACAGAGGAGACAGCCCCTTTAAGACTGGGATGTAGGTTACGGGACAACACATAGAAGACAGCCCCTTTAAGACTGAGATGTAGGGATGTAGGTTACGGGACAACACAGAAGGAGACAGCCCCTTTAAGACTGGGATGTAGGGATGTAGGTTACGGGACAACACAGAGGAGACAGCCCCTTTAAGACTGGGATGTTGGTTACGGGACAACACATAGAAGACAGCCCCTTAAAGACTGGGATGTAGGGATGTAGGTTACGGGACAACACAGAGGAGACAGACCATTTAAGACTGAGATGTAGGTTACGGGACAACACAGAGGAGACAGCCCCTTTAAGACTGAGATGTAGGGATGTAGGTTACGGGACAACACAGAAGGAGACAGCCCCTTTAAGACTGGGATGTAGGGATGTAGGTTACAGGACAACACAGAGGAGACAGCCCCTTTAAGACTGGGATGTAGGTTACGGGACAACACATAGAAGACAGCCCCTTTAAGACTGAGATGTAGGGATGTAGGTTACGGGACAACACAGAGGAGACAGCCCCTTTAAGACTGGGATGTAGGGATGTAGGTTACGGGACAACACAGAGGAGACAGCCCCTTTAAGACTGGGATGTAGGTTACGGGACAACACATAGAAGACAGCCCCTTTAAGACTGAGATGTAGGGATGTAGGTTACGGGACAACACAGAGGAGACAGCCCCTTTAAGACTGGGATGTAGGGATGTAGGTTACGGGACAACACATAGAAGACAGCCCCTTTAAGACTGAGATGTAGGGATGTAGGTTACGGGACAACACAGAGAAGACAGCCCCTTTAAGAAAAACAATTGATTCATTTCTGACCTCATTTGTAATTGACCAGACGTGTTTTTTTGTTCCTTGTTTTATGGAGAAGTATTTTAGCATGAATCTATCATCACGTAATACCACAGCACTAGACTCTCACTAGGACTCCATATCCCATAACACCCCACAGCACTAGACTCTCACTAGGACTCCATATCCCATAACACCCCACAGCACTAGACTCTCACTAGGACTCCATATCCCATAACACCCCACAGCACTAGACTCTCACTAGGACTCCATATCCCATAACACCCCACAGCACTAGACTCTCACAAGGACTCCATATCCCATAACACCCCACAGCACTAGACTCTCACTAGGACTACATATCCCATAACACCCCACAGCACTAGACTCTCACTAGGACTCCATATCCCATAACACCCCACAGCACTAGACTCTCACTAGGACTCCATATCCCATAACACCCCACAGCACTAGACTCTCACTAGGACTCCATATCCCATAACACCCCACAGCACTAGACTCTCACTAGGACTCCATATCCCATAACACCCCACAGCACTAGACTCTCACTAGGACTCCATATCCCATAACACCCCACATCACTAGACTCTCACTAGGACTCCATATCCCATAACACCCCACAGCACTAGACTCTCACTAGGACTCCATATCCCATAACACCCCACAGCACTAGACTCTCACTAGGACTCCATATCCCATAACACCCCACAGCACTAGACTCTCACTAGGACTCCATATCCTATAACACCCCACAGCACTAGACTCTCACTAGGACTCCATATCCCATAACACCCCACAGCACTAGACTCTCACTAGGACTCCATATCCCATAACACCCCACAGCACTAGACTCTCACAAGGACTCCATATCCCATAACACCCCACAGCACTAGACTCTCACTAGGACTCCATATCCCATAACACCCCACATCACTAGACTCTCACTAGGACTCCATATCCCATAACACCCCACAGCACTAGACTCTCACTAGGACTCCATATCCCATAACACCCCACAGCACTAGACTCTCACTAGGACTCCATATCCCATAACACCCCACAGCACTAGACTCTCACTAGGACTCCATATCCCATAACACCCCACAGCACTAGACTCTCACTAGGACTCCATATCCCATAACACCCCACAGCACTAGACTCTCACTAGGACTCCATATCCCATAACACCCCACAGCACTAGACTCTCACTAGGACTCCATATCCCATAACACCCCACAGCACTAGACCAGATGTGTTTTTCTGTTCCTTGTATGGAGAAGTATTCTAGCATGAATCTATCATCACGTCATACGAATTACATTTTTTTTTACATCTAATTTTAGAACAGATTTCGACAACTGAAAAAATGACAATTTGTCATTTCTAATTAAAATCTACATACGTCCATTAATGCCAAGAATTCCAGTTTTGACATGGAGACCCGTTGGAGATTGACAGGCTAATCAGATTCTGTGTGAATAAGTAGTTATCCCGACACTAACCCAGGCCTCAGCTGTCATTCTTCTGAGTTGTCCTGTGGGACTCCTGGAACCCCTTTCCGTCCCAAATGGAACCTCCTTCCCTGTTTAGTGCACTACCATTGACCAGATCCCAATTGGGCCCTAGGAGACTTTCGACATAAGTAGTGCACTAAATAGGGATTAGGGTGTAATTTGGGACATATGTAAAAAATTATATTTAAAAAATAAATTTAAAAAATGACCTAGGACAGCTAAGTCAGGACAACCGAGACATGACAATCAATGCCAGGGTGGAGGTATTGATGAAAGGTGTTAGAAATGACTGGGCATTATAACATGGAGTCCTCAAGCACACTCTGGGCATCTCTGGGGTGTTGGAGGAAGGTGTGTGCGTGTGTGTGCGTGTGTGTGTGTGTGTGTGTGTGTGTGTGTGTGTGTGTGTGTGTGTGTGTGTGTGTGTGTGTGTGTGTGTGTGTGTGTGTGTGTGTGTGTGTGTGTGTGTGTGTGTGTGTGTGTGTGTGTGTGTGTGTGTGTGTGTGTGTGTGTGTGTGTGTGTGTGCAGGTCCTGGATCACTTTACAGCCTCTTGACAGCAGAAGCAGACTGGAATATAATCCTCCTGTTACTGTGACCCAGACTGGAATATAATCCTCCTGTTACTGTGACCCAGACTGGAATATAATCCTCCTGTTACTGTGACCCAGACTGGATTATAATCCTCCTGTTACTGTGACCCAGACTGGATTATAATCCTCCTGTTACTGTGACCCAGACTGGAATATAATCCTCCTGTTACTGTGACCCAGACTGGATTATAATCCTCCTGTTACTGTGACCCAGACTGGATTATAATCCTCCTGTTACTGTGACCCAGACTGGAATATAATCCTGTTGTTACTGTGACCCAGACTGGAATATAATCCTCCTGTTACTGTGACCCAGACTGGATTATAATCCTCCTGTTACTGTGACCCAGACTGGAATATAATCCTCCTGTTACTGTGACCCAGACTGGAATATAATCCTCCTGTTACTGTGACCCAGACTGGAATATAATCCTCCTGTTACTGTGATCCAGACTGGAATCTCATTCTCGTGTTGTTTCAGTTACCGTGGGTACACTATCTCTTCCCACCAGAGGGTTAGGGTTCGTGTTAGTTACCATGGATACACTATCTCTTCCCACCAGAGGGTTAGGGTTAGTGTTAGTTACCGTGGATACACTATCTCTTCTCACCAGAGGGTTAGGGTTAGTGTGTTAGTTACTGTGGATACACTATCTCTTCTCACCAGAGGGTTAGGGTTAGTGTGTTAGTTACTGTGGATACACTATCTCTTCTCACCAGAGGGTTAGGGTTAGTGTTAGTTACCGTGGATACACTATCTCTTCTCACCAGAGGGTTAGGGTTAGTGTTAGTTACTGTGGATACACTATCTCTTCTCACCAGAGGGTTAGGGTTAGTGTTAGTTACCGTGGATACACTATCTCTTCTCACCAGAGGGTTAGGGTTAGTGTGTTAGTTACTGTGGATACACTATCTCTTCTCACCAGAGGGTTAGGGTTAGTGTGTTAGTTACTGTGGATACACTATCTCTTCTCACCAGAGGGTTAGGGTTAGTGTGTTAGTTACTGTGGATACACTATCTCTTCTCACCAGAGGGTTAGGGTTAGTGTTAGTTACCGTGGATACACTATCTCTTCTCACCAGAGGGTTAGGGTTAGTGTTAGTTACTGTGGATACACTATCTCTTCTCACCAGAGGGTTAGGGTTAGTGTTAGTTACTGTGGATACACTATCTCTTCTCACCAGAGGGTTAGGGTTAGTGTGTTAGTTACTGTGGATACACTATCTCTTCTCACCAGAGGGTTAGGGTTAGTGTGTTAGTTACTGTGGATACACTATCTCTTCTCACCAGAGGGTTAGGGTTAGTGTGTTAGTTACTGTGGATACACTATCTCTTCTCACCAGAGGGTTAGGGTTAGTGTGTTAGTTATTGTACGTACACTATCTCTTCTCCTCCTAAATTACAACACTCACCAGAGGGCAGGACTCAAACAAGCGTCAATTATCCAATTTCTCTGCTTGTTGTCTCGCTAAACGAGTCACAGCAGCTTTGAAGTTGTTTGGCCCAATGGAATTATTATGCTTTCCTGTAACAATTTAATCAACTCACTCACACACACACACACACACACACACACACACACACACACACACACACACACACACACACACACACACACACACACACACACACACACACACACACAGAGAGAGAGAGAGAGAGAGAGAGAGAGAGAGAGACACACACACAAACACACACACACACACACATATCTGGGACTGTAGAGTAGGCCAGGTCCTGACCCATGTCATATTGACGTGTAGTGGTGTTATCTGGGACTGTAGAGTAGGCCAGGTCCTGACCCATGTCATATTGACGTGTAGTGGTGTTATCTGGGACTGTAGAGTAGGCCAGGTCCTGACCCATGTCATATTGATGTGTAGTGGTCCTATCTGGGACTGTAGAGTAGGCCAGCTCCTGACCCATGTCATATTGACGTGTAGTGGTCCTATCTGGGACTGTAGAGTAGGCCAGCTCCTGACCCATGTCATATTGACGTGTAGTGGTGTTATCTGGGACTGTAGAGTAGGCCAGCTCCTGACCCATGTCATATTGACGTGTAGTGACAGGGAGAGCAGTAGACCTAGCTAGCTAGTAGCTGTATTTATCACTGTTGATTAAACAGACAGAGAGCAGTAGACCTAGCTAGCTAGCTAGTAGCTGTATTTATCACTGTTGATTAAACAGACAGAGAGCAGTAGACCTAGCTAGCTAGCTAGTAGCTGTATTTATCACTGTTGATTAAACAGACAGAGAGCAGTAGACCTAGCTAGCTAGCTAGTAGCTGTATTTATCACTGTTGATTAAACAGACAGAGAGCAGTAGACCTAGCTAGCTAGCTAGTAGCTGTATTTATCACTGTTGATTAAACAGACAGAGAGCAGTAGACCTAGCTAGCTAGCTAGTAGCTGTATTTATCACTGTTGATTAAACAGACAGAGAGCAGTAGACCTAGCTAGCTAGCTAGTAGCTGTATTTATCACTGTTGATTAAACAGACAGAGAGCAGTAGACCTAGCTAGCTAGCTAGTAGCTGTATTTATCACTGTTGATTAAACAGACAGAGAGCAGTAGACCTAGCTAGCTAGCAGCTGCAGGTCGAGGTTGTCTGCAATCACATTTATATTTAGATCTATATTATAATGTGTGGGGGAGGGATACATGAAATATAAATGAAGTGACATGATGAGAAATTATATCAGAGTTGTATCCTGACGTAGGAAAGTTTAGCTTAGTTAAGGGTCAACTCTCTAGTTTTTCACAGAAAGGACACCAGTACAACACTGATATTACCATGGAATGTTGTGGGGAGGACAGCGAGGAGAGGAGAGGAGAGGAGAGGAGAGGAGAGGAGAGGAGAGGAGAGGAGAGGAGAGGAGAGGAGAGGAGAGGAGAGGAGAGGAGAGGAGAGGGATGATGGGAGAGGAGAGGAGAGGAGAGGAGAGGAGAGGAGAGGAGAGGAGAGGAGAGGAGAGGAGAGGAGAGGAGAGGAGAGGAGAGGAGAGGAGAGGAGAGGAGAGGAGAGGAGAGGAGAGGAGAGGAGAGGAGAGGAGAGGAGAGGAGAGGAGAGGAGAGGAGAGGAGAGAGGAGAGGAGAGGAGAGGAGAGGAGGGAGAGGAGAGGAGAGGAGAGGAGAGGAGAGGAGAGGAGAGGAGAGGAGAGGAGAGGAGAGGAGAGGAGAGGAGAGGAGAGGAGAGGAGAGGAGAGGAGAGGAGAGGAGGAGAGGAGAGGAGAGGAGAGGAGAGGGCTGAGAGATGAAGGGAGAGGAGAGGTGGGTCACTGTGGAGCACATTAAATATTTGATGAGAAGTCTGTGGAGTCAGGAAAGACTTGGTCAGGCAGGTTAGTTCAACTCTGCTGCTGTGGCTGGGAGGAGCTGGAACACATGCTGCTCCTGCTGTGGCTGGGAGGAGCTGGAACACATGCTGCTCCTGCTGTGGCTGGGAGGAGCTGGAACACATGCTGCTCCTGCTGTGGCTGGGAGGAGCTGGAACACATGATGATGCTACTCCTGCTGTGGCTGGGAGGAGCTGGAACACATGATGATGCTACTGTTGCTGTGGCTGGGAGGAGCTGGAACACATGATGATGCTGCTGTGGCTGGGAGGAGCTGGAACACATGATGATGCTGCTGTGGCTGGGAGGAGCTGGAACACATGATGATGCTACTGCTGCTGTGGCTGGGAGGTGCTGGAACACATGATGATGCTACTGCTGCTGTGGCTGGGAGGAGCTGGAACACATGATGATGCTACTGTGGCTGGGAGGAGCTGGAACACATGATGATGCTACTGTGGCTGGGAGGACCTGGAGCACATGATGATGCTACTGTGGCTGGGAGGAGCTGGAACACATGATGATGCTGCTGTGGCTGGGAGGAGCTGGAACACATGATGATGCTGCTGTGGCTGGGAGGAGCTGGAACACATGATGATGCTACTGCTGCTGTGGCTGGGAGGAGCTGGAACACATGTTGATGCTGCTGTGGCTGGGAGGAGCTGGAACACATGATGATGCTACTGTGGCTGGGAGGAGCTGGAACACATGATGATGCTGCTGTGGCTGGGAGGAGCTGGAACACATGATGATGCTACTGCTGCTGTGGCTGGAACACATGTTGATGCTGCTGTGGCTGGGAGGAGCTGGAACACATGATGATGCTACTGCTGCTGTGGCTGGGAGGAGCTGGAACACATGTTGATGCTACTGTGGCTGGGAGGAGCTGGAACACATGATGATGCTACTGTGGCTGGGAGGTGCTGGAACACATGATGATGCTGCTGTGGCTGGGAGGTGCTGGAACACATGATGATGGTATTGCTCTCAACACACACACACACACACCTTAATCTAAATATATTAAACTTAGGCCCTCTACTTGCATGATAACCTATAGATACATAATAGTGGAAAACATATTCAACGTGAATAAACAATTCACTTGTTCATAGACCTATTGGACCATAAGGCCGTTATCTACAATTCAGCACAACGGACATTGGTGTAGAGACACGTGAAGCCTTTCAGTACCAAGGACAGAGAATTACAGCATATAATGTAAAACAGGGTACCTTTCAGGACCAAGGACAGAGAATTACAAGTCATCATGTAAAACAGGGTACCTTTCAGGACCAAGGACAGAGAATTACAAGTCATCATGTAAAACAGGGTACCTTTCAGGACCAAGGACAGAGAATTACAAGTCATAATGTAAAACAGGGTACCTTTCAGGACCAAGGACAGAGAATTACAAGTCATCATGTAAAACAGGGTACCTTTCAGGACCAA
This sequence comes from Oncorhynchus kisutch, assembly GCF_002021735.2. NCBI lineage: Eukaryota > Metazoa > Chordata > Actinopteri > Salmoniformes > Salmonidae > Oncorhynchus > Oncorhynchus kisutch. The sequence goes on along the minus strand of NW_022262700.1, from coordinate 135,713 downwards.
GGACAGAGAATTACAGCATATAATGTAAAACATGGTACATTTCAGGACCAAGGACAGAGAATTACAGTGTATAATGTATACCAGTAGTTTCCATCCTTTTTCAGGCCACTGTACCACCGACTGAATGTTGCTCTGCCCAGAGAACCCCTGGAGTATCCCCTCTTGTGCATTTTACCAGAAGGCCTATGGTCTCATGAGTCTTCTCATTTGTGTACCCAAGTACCCATTTGTGGAAAGGTCAAGTACCCCTGGTTGGGAACGACTGATGTAACCCCTGGTATCTTTCAGCACCATGGACAGTGGACCTGAAGTCACATACAGTAAAGTAACCCTGGTATCTTTCAGCACCATGGACAGTGGACCTGAAGTCACATACAGTAAAGTAACCCTGGTATCTTTCAGCACCATGGACAGTGGACCTGAAGTCACATAGAGTAAAGTAACCCTGCTATCTTTCAGCACCATGGACAGTGGACCTGAAGTCACATAGAGTAAAGTAACCCTGGTATCTTTCAGCACCATGGACAGTGGACCTGAAGTCACATAGAGTAAAGTAACCCCTGGTATCTTTCAGCACCATGGACAGTGGACCTGAAGTCACATAGAGTAAAGTAACCCTGGTATCTTTCAGCACCATGGACAGTGGCATAAGGCACAGAAAACCATTATAAGCAGAGAAAATGGCAGAAGACTCAAAATGACATGTGCGTTTGCCTCAAAATGCCATTAATTTTTTCCATGCGGGACATTTCTCCCAACAAGCCTCTTAGATGAGTCCAACGTGTGATAGAGAGCAGTTGAAAGCAGAGACAGGCACGTCACCACCAGAAGGCTGCACGTGGGGGGTATTGATGACGAGCACATGTGTCCAATACCTCGGATCAATAAGAGAAGCGCCTCGAGCCATCATACCGCTAAAGAGTGGCCCGGGAAAACCAATGACATATCTACGGGCCCGTCGCTAGACAGGCATATAGAATCTACAAAGAGAATGCCTTCCAATGACCCTGGATTCTAAAATGTTGGGGTCTAGATTCTAAAATGTTGGGTTCTAGATTCTAATCCGTTGGGGTCTAGATTCTAAAATGTGGGGTCTAGATTCTAATCCGTTAGGGTCTAGATTCTAAAATGTTGGGTTCTAGATTCTAAAATGTGGGGTCTAGATTCTAATCCATTAGGGTCTAGATTCTAAAATGTTGGGGTCTAGATTCTAAAATGTTGGGTTCTAGACTCTAATCCATTGGGGTCTAGATTCTAATCCGTTGTGGTCTAGATTCTAATACATTGGGGTCTAGATTCTAATCCGTTGGGGTCTAGATTCTAAAATGTTGGGGTCTAGATTCTAAAATATTGGGTTCTAGATTCTAATCCGTTAGGGTCTAGATTCTAAAATGTTGGGTTCTAGATTCTAATCCATTAGGGTCTAGATTCTAAAATGTTGGGGTTTATATTCTAATCCGTTAGGGTCTAGATTCTAATCCGCTGGGGTCTAGATTCTAATCCGTTGGGGTCTAGATTCTAATCCATTGGGGTCTAGATTCTAATCCATTGGGGTCTAGATTCTAATCCATTGGGGTCTAGATTCTAATCCGTTGGGGTCTAGATTCTAATCCATTGGGGTCTAGATTCTAATCCATTGGGGTCTAGATTCTAATTTGTTGGGTTCTAGATTCTAATCTGTTGGGGTCTAGATTCTAATCCGTTGGGTTCTAGATTCTAATCCATTGGGGTCTAGATTCTAATTTGTTGGGTTCTAGATTCTAATCCGTTGGTGTCTAGATTCTAATCCGTTGGTGTCTAGATTCTAATCTGTTGGGGTCTAGATTATAATTTGTTGGGTTCTAGATTCTAATCCGTTGGTGTCTATATTCTAATTAGTTGGGGGTCTAGATTCTAATCCATTGGGGTCTAGATTCTAATCCATTGGGGTCTAGATTCTAATCCATTGGTGTCTAGATTCTAATCTGTTGGTGTCTAGATTCTAATCCGTTAGGGTCTAGATTCTAAAATGTTGGGTTCTAGATTCTAAAATGTGGGGTCTAGATTCTAATCCATTAGGGTCTAGATTCTAAAATGTTGGGGTCTAGATTCTAAAATGTTGGGTTCTAGACTCTAATCCATTGGGGTCTAGATTCTAATCCGTTGTGGTCTAGATTCTAATACATTGGGGTCTAGATTCTAATCCGTTGGGGTCTAGATTCTAAAATGTTGGGGTCTAGATTCTAAAATATTGGGTTCTAGATTCTAATCCGTTAGGGTCTAGATTCTAAAATGTTGGGTTCTAGATTCTAATCCATTAGGGTCTAGATTCTAAAATGTTGGGGTTTATATTCTAATCCGTTAGGGTCTAGATTCTAATCCGCTGGGGTCTAGATTCTAATCCATTGGGGTCTAGATTCTAATCCATTGGGGTCTAGATTCTAATCCATTGGGGTCTAGATTCTAATCCGTTGGGGTCTAGATTCTAATCCATTGGGGTCTAGATTCTAATCCATTGGGGTCTAGATTCTAATTTGTTGGGTTCTAGATTCTAATCTGTTGGGGTCTAGATTCTAATCCGTTGGGTTCTAGATTCTAATCCATTGGGGTCTAGATTCTAATTTGTTGGGTTCTAGATTCTAATCCGTTGGTGTCTAGATTCTAATCCGTTGGTGTCTAGATTCTAATCTGTTGGGGTCTAGATTCTAATTTGTTGGGTTCTAGATTCTAATCCGTTGGTGTCTATATTCTAATTAGTTGGGGGTCTAGATTCTAATCCATTGGGGTCTAGATTCTAATCCATTGGGGTCTAGATTCTAATCCATTGGTGTCTAGATTCTAATCTGTTGGTGTCTAGATTCTAATCCGTTGGGGTCTAGATTCTAATCCGTTGGGGTCTAGATTCTAATCCATTGGGGTCTAGATTCTAATCCATTGGGGTCTAGATTCTAATCCATTGGGGTCTAGATTCTAATCCGTTGGGGTCTAGATTATAATTCTTATAATTTAAAGACAGTAATTTGTGAATGATACAGTTTGCAAAGACGGAATTGTTTCAAAGATGGATAGACACGGCCGTTTCACTTCCTTAATAAAAAGGAAGAAAGAAAAAAGTAATCTAAAAGATGATTTAAAAATGAAACGCACTCATCCAAAACCTGCTTCAATACAAGAGACATCCTCAGGGTTGGACTTCAGACTTCTTATAATTCTTATAATCTAGTAAAACGAAAAGATTGTTAAAAAAAAATCTAGTCTAGTAAAACAAAAAAACAAAAACACGGATTTCCTTTACTAGGCTGAAGTATTGCAGCCACGAAATAGACTGTCAAAAAAAGGCAATCGGAGATACAATCGGTGCCGTTTTAACCTTAGTTTATATGTTATGTTTATTCAATGGTAATTGGAATATGTTTTATGTGACATGGGACAAAGGGAAGGTTGGAAGGAAGGCGACACTGTTGTAGCGTGTGGAGTGTGTCAATCTGAATGACATTTCGAGGGCCAAATGGAATCGAATCCCAGCTGATTCTGTTTGGAGTTGTGTGTGTGTGTGTGTGTGTGTGTGTGTGTGTGTGTGTGTGTGTGTGTGTGTGTGTGTGTGTGTGTGTGTGTGTGTGTGTGTGTGTGTGTGTGTGTGTGTGTGTGTGTGTGTGTGTGTGTGTGTGTGTGTGTGTGTGTGTGTGCGTGCGTGTGTGTGTGACCTGGATTTTCTCTTCGTTTTCTCTAGAAGATTGTGTGTAGCCCTAGCCTATATCTCCGTCATTGAGATTCACACGTCTAGCTGGTTCACGGTTTCATATTCATGGTTCCTCAGCTGGTGTCATCGAGGGCTATATACTATATAGAACCTTCTGTCATCCTATCCTTCCCCGGCGTCGGCATCTCAGTAAACGGGGAGAGGTCAGAGCCTCCAGATCAAATATTTTTCTTCCTAAATGACGGATTTATTAGACAAATAAATTGTTCGTATGACGGTGAACCCCCGGGTGATTGAAATGTGCCGCTGTGTCAACAACGTCACCACGTCCATAGGAGCCCTGGACGGTGGTGGATTACCCAGGACAAATACAAGCGGGGAAATGAATATAGATCTAGGGGACATACTTCTCAACCCCCCTGCTTGACATCACTTCCTGGAGGCCCTCCTTCATGGTCATTGTTATAACCAATATAGAGACCTCGATGGGGGTGATTCACTTCATTCTGCTGCATATGAGAAGTAACAGACAATCATAATACTAATCACATTCATTTTGGCCCTTTGGAGGTAAATGTATTGCCTGTATTTATGCCTATATGGGCATGTAGGCAACTTTTTAAAAGGCCTTTTTTTCTCCTCCTGATCTTAAATAGCCTTTTATATAAAAGGTCTTTATTCAAGAGGAAACACGCCGTTGTCTCATCAAACTAGATGTGGAAAAAAACTTGTTCAATAGTTGCCTACATTTCCAAATTGTTCTGGAGTCTGGATGCTGTTTTTGTATATTTATTTTCATGTTTTAGTTTAGTAGCGAGAGCACTATAATTACCGTGATATAATCCGTCTTAACTTGGGATCGTAACCGCAGCTATAACGTTCTGCGTTGTTCGCTCACAGCTCCCTCTCAGCTATTGTACAAAGTCATGAGCTCGTAAATCTAAAGTGCCCCGCACGGCGTTTCCATATATAAAGGACTGTGGCACCGTGGAATCATTATTTCGGATTGTCACGTGGTGTCAGAGGGGCCTCCTCCTCATCTCGTCTGTCAGGAATCCAATTTCACTTTATTTACATCCACGGGCTAGATTAATTACTCTCGCGATAGTATAGCCTAAAGGAGTTAATTTATGAGATCTATGGTAACTCAAGACACATTATATGGGGAGAGGTGCGGGGTGGATATTAGGGTGATTTTGTGTTTGACGAGAGGGGAGGAAGGGGGGGAGAGAGCGAAAAACATCCATTAGTACACAATTATGGTTCCATATAGACTTTTTTTTGTGATGTGCAGATTACTCAAATTATAACGCAATACCTATTGAAATAAATCCATTCTTTTTTAGGCTATATCGACAGTTATTATATGTTAATAACTATTTTATTCTGAGTTAGTATAGCCCCCCTGAGACGGCTTTATAGCGTCTTCCTATATTTCTCCAGTAGATGAAGGCTATTATTATTTTTCTGTTTCCTTCCTTGTTCTTTTGTTTTTTCCTTTTCTGTCGAGTATTTTGTCTTAACGCAAGGTCAAACCAGCCACTAGGAAATAGAAGCATTTCTCCCCGGTTTCTCCCCGGTGCAAGTAGAGGTAGAGCGAGCCTAGAACCTCTCGCTCCTTTCTTCACGTGCATCATAATCACACCGTGACTGCCAACGACGGGGCAAAACTCAACACCTCGACAGACAGACTTTTAACTGTTACAAAAAGCAATATTTTGGTTTCAGTCGATCATAGAAAATAATATACTGTGATTCCTACCAATTTCGTACAATGCGTCTCCTCAAAAACAAAGGAGGGAAAAGCTAAATAATGAGAAAAAAAAACATGACGCTTTTAAATCCATGTCTGATTTTTTATTTGTCATTTGTGTCGCCATTACTGGTGCTATAGTAGTTATTATTGGTTTAACTGGAATGGATATTGTTTAATAAGTTGTTGTTTTTTAATATGCAACATCTTCTTGATTAATAGATATACACGTGGCCAACCGGGTTGACATATGGTGCTGCGGCAGCTGAGGCCGGTAGTAACCCGGCCAGTACCTTCCGGCATCCCCTACGGTCATTAACATATTAGGAGCTTTAGTTCCGTCAGACACCGGGACTTCATCTCGAGCCCCTGCCTGGCCGGTCGGTCGGTCTGAGGAGAGCAGAGCAACAACAAAAAAAGAGAGCCCCCCCCCCCCCCCCCCCCCCCCCCCCGAGCTGTTTGATATAGCCTTTCAATAATGCATTACTCTTCAATCTGCAAGGGAGCTGTTCGCCAGGCTGAATTATTGCAGTTGCGTGAGGTGCAGGCTGCATGGCGCGGTGTTCTGCCCGAGTGGAGCGGCACGAGCTGTAGAGACAGGCTTCTATATGAACAAGAGATAATACAAGATAATAAGCGTTTTTACTTCACAAGGATTCCAACAAAATTGTAAAGAGAAAGGGGTGACTAAGACATTTGCATCTTCAGCCTTTATACTGACTTGGTCCAAAAGCAAAAAACGAATTTCTTCATAACAAAAAACGAATATAGTGCAAAATGATAGGTTAAACTCACTAGTTCAAATTACTAGCCAACTACAAGCCATAAACATAACCCATAATATTCCAAATACAATGTTTAAACTTTTAAATAAATTAACACAACTTTTTTTTTAATTTATTATAAAAGTTGTACAACATCCACTGTTTTTATATAAAACAACACGCAAACAGAGATTGTGGTTCTTCAGTTTGTTTGCGTCACTATGAAAGTACGAATCTTACTTTCAGAATGGAACTGCGACCCAGTGCAGTACTAGGTTATACACTCGACAGCAATTTACAGTTTCTTTCCTTTTACTTGGTGTTGTTTAAAACAACATTGAATTACATCGAAAAAAAAAAAAAATTTATAGACGTTTTATATCAAGTAAATTAGTACAACTCTAAATTCGTTTCGGCATTGCACTCAATATAAAGAGTCATCCTTTTACTCACGTTACAGTGTTCCTTCTCTCCTCTCCTAGCCAAAAGCCAAACAAAAGTAATAAACGCGTTTTTCTAGTCTACAGCCGAGACTAGTGCTTTCATCTGACGGCTTCCCGAAACCCCACTAGCTGTCTGACGGCTCCCCGAAACCCCACCAGCTGTCGGAAAATATTGCATTTTATATCAGCAAACCACGATTAATATTGCATCACCTGCATTTAGAATTTCGTTTTTCTAAACGCAGTGGGAAAGTAGAGCCTTCAAACTATATCCTCCAATATCTTGTGGTAGAAATATTCGAAGAGAGGACAAGGTCAAGTCTTTGGTCAATGTGAATAAACACAGCATCAGTTTAAATTGGGTTATTATTCTTTTTTCATTCGCTTTTTTGATGTCAGTCAGATGGAGCCGCCGTACTACTAACGTTCTTTTGGAATTATTCTGACACTGCTTGGAGACGGGTGCGAGGTCTCTGGCTTCATTAAATGTTTATTGTCACTTCTTCTTCACTGTGGTTAGAAAATAAGGCATCTCGTTGATCTGCGAGGAGATCTCTGGTTCAACAATGTTGCTGTAGAAACGTAATGCTACATTTACAATGACTTAGTAGGCCTTTAACACCGGGGACATGATCCACCTCGTCTGAAGACAAATGGTTTTGAGGTGTTTTTATTCTTCTGTATACAGTAACATATTATAGAAATAGCATTGATTTGCATAGGACAGGCCTAAGTGAATGAACATATGTAAAACACTACAGAACCATGTTATCAATTATTAGGTTAATTTATTGATCCATTTATTTACATATTAGCAAAATGTGGTTCAAAGACGTGTGTATGTGTTTGGGTCTACAGGCCAGGTCTACATTAAAGAGCTCTGATGATAATTACTCACGTTTTTAATTAGAGTCTCTGTTGTACTCCGCTTATTAATTTTTTCAATTCTCAGTTTATGAATTATTTAAGGAACCCAATTGTGTGTATTTCAATTAACTGGTATCTTGTGTAAAATATAAATTGCAATTGTTTTATTACAGTATAATCATGTAGGCTGTTATTATCATTATTATTATTATCATTGTAATTATTATTAGTCTTGTTATTATAATTGTTATTATTATCGTTATTATAATTGTTATTATTATTATCACAATGTATGCTATTATTATCGATGTTATTATTATAATAATTAATATTATTATTATCATTATAATTATGATTATTATAATTATTATTATTATTATCATTATAATTATGATTATTATAAATTATATTATTATTATCATTAGACTATTGTTATAATTATAATTATTATTACACTATTATTATTGTTGTTATTATAATTATTATTATCATAATTATCAATATGCTATTACTGTGGTTTGCACCAATGACATAGTTCTTAAAAAAATCTATCCGAAAATGATTTGTGATTCTAAAAGAATATTCCCTTGTGCGGATTCCATTTAATTGTAACAGACAAATCAATACCATATAGCCTCTATGATGTAGAATGACGTGAAAAAAAAGAATTGAGGTCGTGTGTAGTAGTATTGTGTGTAGTAGATCTGATGCTTAACTGAGCTCCGGGACTCAGACAGACAACAACAAGGAGGTTATATCAAATATTAATACACAGACGGCCATGTTAGAAAATAGAGAAATAGACCTATACAATACACTACACCACGAAGCAGAGGGCAGTAAATAGATAGATTCACTGTAAACCTCAGTGTCTGGGCGTCGAACATATAAACGCCCTTCTAGAACCCTATTTAAACCCATCCCGTGTTTGACAGTACAGACCATATGGTGATGGTTGGCGTAGTGACAGATGCTACAGTAATCGTTGTATTACAGAGCTAATGGTACTGATAGTCATTAGAGATATGATGGTGAGGAGGAGGAGGAGGAGGAGGAGGAGGAGAGAATGAGGGGAGGGGAGAAGGAGAGGGTGGGGTAGTTTATCATTGGGCTAATCATCATCATGTTCAATTCTTCTGGTGTCAAATTTGGGTCCAACTTTTGACTGGTGAAACGGATTGTGTTGAGGTCAAAAGATAGAAAAGTGTCCTCTCTTATGGGGCCATCTGTCCTGTCTGTTTCGTTTTGAAAATGACAGGACACCAATAGGTATGACATTATGTGTCTCCTATAACTTTTCTATTGAATAGCCAGTATGACTCAGAACGTTGTTATTCCTGATAACAGTTGAGTTCACTCCGGTTCATTTCATGTGATAGGCTTATAGGAGAAGTCCGAACAATACTACTACTGCTACTACTACTACTACTACTGATACTACTACTGCTACTACTACTACTACTACTACTGATACTACTACTGCTACTACTACTACTACTACTGATACTACTACTGCTACTACTACTACTACTGCTACTACTACTGCTACTACTACTACTACTACTGATACTACTACTGCTACTACTACTACTGCTACTACTACTACTACTGATACTACTACTGCTACTACTACTACTGCTACTACTACTACTACTGCTACTACTACTGCTACTACTACTACTACTACTGATACTACTACTGCTACTACTACTACTACTACTGATACTACTACTGCTACTACTACTACTTCTACTGATACTACTACTGCTACTACTACTACTACTACTGATACTACTACTGCTACTACTACTACTACTACTACTACTACTACTACTACTACTACTGATACTACTACTGCTACTACTACTACTAATACTACTACTACTACTGATACTACTACTACTACTACTACTGCTACTACTACTACTACTGATACTACTACTACTACTACTACTACTAATACTACTACTACTACTACTACTACTAC
>NW_022262700.1:76220-118720 GCF_002021735.2 Oncorhynchus kisutch | reverse complement strand
GTGTGGTAGGTGGCATCCGGTTTGAAAGGGTGCGTCTTGCCCTGGGACACTGCGATGTCCACGGCAGCCAGAGCTTCGGCGCGGGCCAGGAGGGTCTCATCCAGGCTGGCGAATATGTTACTCTGCAGCTGTAATGAGAGGAGATGCGGAGAAGGGGAGGGCGCGCGAGGAGGGAGAGGAGGGAACAGAAACAAAGCAAAGTGGGGGAAAAAGAGAGAAAGAACAAGCACATGATGAATAAGTGGATATGTCAGCTGTGGGACTTCTGACAACACATACAACACGAAGAATATTCCTTTTAGAAGACTGTCACCGAGTGATACAAAAAAATGTCGGTAGCTTTTGTGTTCAGCGTGGCTTTCAAAAAGATCACAGGCGTGCGGGTGATTGCCGTGGAAATACATGAAGAAGAAGAAAACATTAAGGCGCACGCAGTTGGCTTTGGCAGAATGTGCCTCCGAGCGTTCCTTCCGTATTATTGCGCTCGCGCAGTTACAGTAACATTAACGCTTACAACATGCAAAAGACCGCGCATAGAAAGAGCATAGAAAAGGAAGACACAAAGCAGAAGTTTTGGGGTTTCATTTACCTGTGGAGCTTGCAGACAGGCTCTCCTTATTGCTTCCGAGCTGGAATGCAGAGTGGTGTATTTGTGCTCAGGTAAGCTCGGATGCATGGCGAAGTGTGGCTGTTTGCTATTCATTGACATCATCTTTGCGACTGTTTTTCTTTAAAGAGTAAAGGGGCTAAAATTGACGCAATGGAAAGATGTAGTAGCCTAGTCATAGACAGTGGTCCAGTAATGATGCAATACAGCCGGATCAGCCTTGAGCACGAAGATCACACAGTCAGAGATGCCTGCAGTCTCCCAGGCCGACGCACTTATCTGCCGTCTACTGTTCCCACTGGCTGCCGAGAGGGATGAGAGAAGGGCTCTTACACCTGAGTGTCTCAGATCTCGTCAAGCGGAGCTCGGCTTCTCTCGCGAGACATGGTGCATGAACATTGCAGCCAGCCAGCCCTGTCAGATAACAAGCGAACAGCTTCAAGCAGTTAGTGGTTAACTGGAGAGGAAAGGAGACCGGCGCGGCGCGTGCGTTTTATTTACGGCTCTCAGCCTCCAGCCAGGAGACGGACACGCACGGGTTTTCAACACCTGTAGCTCGAGCTTGGATGTTTTGTTCAATTTGAATGCCTGATATTTGGTTGTTTATGCTTTTCGTTCATAGAAATTCACATCCGTTTTTTCTTTTGTTTGTTGCAATATTTACTGTCATCTTTTTTTGGCAGACAACTGATTTAATTTTCTTCACAGACATAATTTCTCAAATATATTCAACAAAGGCTATTCCAAGTCATAGCCTACTGACGTGCGTATCCCTTAAGACAATGCATTCTATTTGGATTCCTTAAAGGAAAAACAATGCGAATAAAATGGTGCGAGGCCGGAAATGGGCGTCATAGGCCTGCAGTCTAGTCATTATGCACATCAATTATTTGAAGCATTTGTCCAAAACGGCCTCTGAATCAAAACGTGTATTTGGAGAAAAAAAAGGAGACCCCGACAGTCACTTTAGTTTATTGAAATATTGAATTGATATGAGCAGAAGGGTTGTAGAGTAAGGCGATCATCAAGCAATATACAACACAGAACCGGAGTAATATCTCGCGCCGCCCTCGGGATTGCAACTCTCCTAAATGCAGAGAAAGAGAGCGAGAGAGAGGGGGGGGGGGGTCTGTCTGCCCTCTGACTTTACCGGGCGAAATAGCCTAAATATTTAAATAGCAAATTCTTGGTGCAATGAACAGTGGAGCCAGTTTAATTATAGACACAATGAAAATCGATGCGCCATATTTATATGAATGAATCTAAATGGATATCCATAGCCAAAGATTTGATTCCAAACGAAATATGTTCTCAGCATTCCAGCTAAATAAGAGCAAATCGAATGACCTTTTTTTTAAATTTGTGACCAGCTCTGAACTTCATAAAGTTACCTGAACATGTTATTTTTGTCGCAGCACATCGAAGGTGGGACTAAATCCAGAACATTGAATGACCACACGAGAATTCGTGCATGTAAAACGGCTCCCTATTCCCCGGCCTACACGAGTGCCCACGGTGCTCCGTTCTGACATTCACTATATAGGGATGGGGGTGCCTTTTCGGACGCACGGTAGGAGAAGTTGATTTCCGGATGTAATACCGTTGGTACACTGGCCTGTATGTGTTATCCTGTTCGCTCATATTAACCCCTAGACGCCATGATACCCCCTCAACCTATATCATTACCACCCGCCAGATGAGCACTAAACACATTGATTTAACCACCGTCACCTTGTACACAGTCGTTACCAAAATAAATGAATCCACAATGAATTAACACTTCATTTATTCAAAACGACTTGCAGAAACGGTTGAGCCCAATAAAATTTTCATGCCGTGATTAGAGGTAGTAGGCGATGAGAAATCTACATGAAAACCGTTACATTTGCATAATAAATAAAGGGGTGTGGCGCCACACTCGGAAGCTAAAGGAGGCTCAGGCGGGTGGGAGGTCTTTGTAGGAATGAAGTATGTGTTCTGGTCTGTTACTGTGTATTTACAGTTAGTTTCAGGGGATACAGACGAACACGGGGCGCTTTAGGGGTTACAGGGAGACACCGTGCGCTTTAGGGGATACGATGGGCTTTAAGGGATACAGACGGACACGATGAGCTTTAGGGGATACAGACGGACACGATGAGCTTTAGGGGATACAGACGGACACGATGAGCTTTAGGGGATACAGACGGACACGATGAGCTTCAGGGGATACAGACGGACATGAACTTTAGGGGATATGATGAGCATTAGATAGATAACAACAACAGTGAAGAGGAGACTGGAGACAGGTACTCTGCCTAGAAGGCCAGCATCCCAGAGAAACCTCTTGACTGTTGACGTTGAGACTGGTGTTTTGTGGGTACTATTTAATGAAGCTGCCAGTTGAGGACTTGTAAGGTGTCTGTTTCTCAAACTAGACACGCTAATATACTTGTCCTCTTGCTCAGTTGTGCACCGGGGCCTCCCACTCCTCTTTCTATTCTGGTTAGGGCCAGTTCGCGCTGTTCTGTGAAGGGAGTAGTACACAGCGTTGGATGAGATCTTCAGTTTCTTTGCAATTTCTCGCATGGAAAAGTCTTCATTTCTCAGAACAAGAATAGACTGATGAGTCTCAGAAGAAAGTTCTTTGTTTCTGGCCATTTTGAGCCTGTAATCGAACCCACTAATGCTGATGCTCCAGATACTCAACTAGTCTAAAGAAGAACAGTATAATTGCTTCTTTAATCAGGACAACAGTTTTCAGCTGTGCAAACATAATTGCACAAGGGTTTTCTAATGATCAAAAAGCCTTTTAAAATTATAAACTTGGATTAGCTAACACAACGTGCCATTGGAACACAGTACTGATGGTTGCTGATAATGGGCCTCTGTTCGCCTATGTAGATATTCCATGAAAAATCAGCCGTTTCCAGCTACAATAGTCATTTACAACATTTTTTTTATTTTTTATTTTACCTTTATTTAACTAGGCAAGTCAGTTAAGAACAAATTCTTATTTTCAATGATGGCTCAGGAACAGTGGTTTAACTGCCTGTTCAGTGCACTGTATTTCTGATCAATTTGATGTTATTTTAAAATGGACAAAAAAAAAATGATTTTCTTTAAAAAAAAAAAAAAAAGGATATTTCAATGAGACCGCAAACTTTTGAACGGTAGAGTAGGTCTCTGGCTAGATAACATGAAAAGGTCCAACCGTGTGTAGAGTGTACATTGGTGACAGTCATTCTCAAAACAGCGGTTATTTTTTAAATTACACCATCAAATGAAGTTTTATTTGTTGCAATAATTGGTCTACAAATTCCACAAAATTTACTGAAAATAACAGTTTTATTTTCAGGAATAATTTGATGCCGATACACACATACACATAAGCAACAGATTGAAAGAAGCCGTTAGCATTAGCAACAGTTTGAAAGAAGCAGTTAGCATTAGCAACAGTTTGAATGAAGCCGTTAGCATTAGCAACAGTTTGAAAGAAGCAGTTAGCATTAGCAACAGTTTGAAAGAAGCAGTTAGCATTAGCAACAGTTTGAAAGAAGCAGTTAGCATTAGCAACAGTTTGAAAGAAGCAGTTAGCATTAGCAACAGTTTGAATGAAGCCGTTAGCATTAGCAACAGTTTGAAAGAAGCCGTTAGCATTAGCAACAGTTTGAAAGAAGCCGTTAGCATTAGCAATAGATTGAAAGAAGCAGTTAGCATTAGCAACAGATTGAAAGAAGCAGTTAGCATTAGCAACAGTTTGAAAGAAGCGGTTAACGATTGCAGTCTTGTGTTGCTAATGCTATGCCAAATGGTACCCTATTCCTCACATAATGAACTACCACATAGGACTCCTGTCTAAAGTAGTGCACTATATAGGGAATAACATGACACTTGGGACTAAGACACCGTAAAGAAGGGAGCCTGGTCGCAGATTCTGCCAGGGCATCGCATCCCACAGTTCCACAAAGAGCTGTCTTAGAGATCAGAAACAGACTGGCGCCCGGGCTAGTCTACAGTGACGTGGGCGCCATGGTAACTCCATCACATAAACTTAGAATGTTTGGAGGGACTGCCGGCATTAAAAGGACTGTGAGACTTCCGTTTGGTGGCCTGACTAGGAGTCACCGCGCTCTTCTCTCTCACAGCGTCTCCACCAGGTCTATCTGCTGAGCAGCAGTCAGAAGAGATGTCATGGTGGTGGTTGGCTGAGGCCTGCCAGGCCGACTGCCCTCCTGGTCCCGTCCGGGTCTCTGTTAAGGGGTCAAACAGCAGGTCGAAGGACAGTTCATCGGTCTGAGAGGGGTCAGAGAGGTGTCCCTGTTCTCTAGCAGGCCCCGTAGAGTCTAGAAGACGGTGGTCCCCGCTGCCAGCGTCTCTCCCAGAGGAGAATCCAGACCCGGTTCCCGTCGTCGTAGATGTGGGCGCTAGAGAAGCTGCCCGAGTCGCTGACACTGTGACCGGAGAGGAAGAGGTTCCCTTTATCCCACAGGCCAAGTCGAAACCCTCCGCCTCGGTCTGTCCACCTCCACCTCGGTCCTGCTCAGAGTCAGGATCCAGGAAGAGTTCAGAGCAGCCCTCCACCTCAGGTACCAGGGTCACATCCAGTCTGAGGTCAAGGGTCAAGTCCGGTGTGTCGGCAGAAGTCAGGGAGGAAGCCAGGGACAGGTGTGACCCTGCCGAGCCGCAGCTCTCTGGCCCCTCCAGCATCATAGAGTCCAGCTCAGAGATCTTATCCAGATAGGCTTCGTCCATGAAGGCTTCATCCATGAAGGCTTCGTCCTCAGTCAGATCGCGGGACGTGGTGACTCCTGCGGTTTGGTTTCTCTCGCTGTGCCCCGACCCCGAAGACGTGTTGAGCTGCCTCCTCTCCTCCTCCTCTCCATTGTGATTGGGTGACGTCACAGAGGTCACAGAGTTTATATCAGAAGCCTTGCGGCTCTGCCAGGCTGCAGCCCAGAACAACGGCTCAGTGGTGGTGGAGAGTCCCGGCTCGGCTGCGTTACAGGAAGACACCCCGTTGGACAACTGAGCAGTGTGATTGGACCGTTTAGTTGCTACAGTGGAGACGCTGCTGCTACTGCTGGGTGTTACACTGTCCTCAAAACTGAGTCTCCTCAGATGAGTCACAGCCTTATAACCAAGCTTCTTGTCTTCACCAACACTGGGACTCTTCAGACTGAGAGAGCGGAAGGCGGAGGAGGGAGTGGAGAGCAGGAAGAGGTCAGAGGGAACGATGGCGTCAATCCTATCGGTATCTATAGAGTCTTTGTGTCCGAGGAGGGTCACGCCGAAACCTCTCTGGTGGTCCCGGAACGTGTCGGAGCCGGTGGCGTCGAGCTCCACAGCGTTAGAGGTTGTCAGGAGGTAGTTGTGGTGAGCGGACAACGTCTTGGATTCTCCCTCCAGACCGGAGCAGACGGAGGCCTTCTCCATGTCACTCAGACTCCTCGTCGTGGCACTGATCCTCTGATAGTGGACCCTGGTCCCGGCTTCACCTTCCCCAGAGGAGGTGCTCTCTGGACGGGCATCGGTGTGAACCAAACCCGGTGCTTCTCTCGGGTTTCTCGGGAGCCTCTCCGCGACCCCTCCACCCCGAGCCTCCAGTTCTTCTATGTACTGGTCGCTACGTTCCAGAGCTTTCTTCAGGTGGTCCAAATCTCTTTCGTACTGATGGATCTTAGCTTCCAACGCTGCTACCGTGTACCGGCCAAACCTGAGGGTTGGTTCAGAGCAGAAAGATGGGAGTAAGAATTGAATTTGAGAGCATATAAATGATATTTTGGGGGTAAAAACAATACATATATATCAAACTATACAGTGATAGAGATATATATATACATACATACATACAGTGGGGGAAAAAAGTATTTAGTCAGCCACCAATTGTGCAAGTTCTCCCACTTAAAAAGATGAGAGAGGCCTGTAAATACTTATTTTCTACCATAATTTGCTAATAAATTCATTAAAAATCCTACAATGTGATTTTCTGGATTCCCCCCCCCCTCATTTAGTCTGTCATAGTTGAAGTGTACTTATGATGAAAATTACAGGCCTCTCTCATCTTTTTAAGTGGGAGAACTTGCACAATTGGTGGCTGACTAAATACGTTTATATGTGCATTTGACCCCAGATGCTGCCGCTGGAAAGTAGCTATTTAAACAGTTATTCTCAAAAGAGGTCCTGAGGTACAGAATGTTACCGTGAAGAACACCAAGGGGGGGCACATTGCATTGAGGCAACAGGGAGCGCAAATAGTTGATCATATCAATGTGATTCCAGATGGATATTAGTTCATCTCACTACTGATAAACAGAACCGGAATCTGTAGACAGATAGCATACCAAATGGATTCCAGATAAAATATATTAACTCTGGACCAAAAACCAATTTCCTTTGAGAACCTGAACCAATAGATTAGTCATCGTTTTTACCAAGAACATTCCACCACCATTCCAGCTGAAACCACTCCAGAACATTCCAGCTGAAACCACTCCAGAACATTCCAGTTGAAACCACTCCAGAACATTCCAGCTGAAACAACTCCAGAACATTCCACCCAGCTGAAACCACTCCAGAACATTCCAGTTGAAACCACTCCAGAACATTCCACCCAGCTGAAACCACTCCAGAACATTCCACCCAGTCGTCCACTACCATCCCAGTTGAAACCACTCCAGAACATTTCACCCAGTCGTCCACTACCATCCCAGCTGAAACCACTCCAGAACATTCCACCCAGTCGTCCACTACCACCCCAGCTGAAACCACTCCAGAACATTCCACCCAGTCGTCCACTACCACCCCAGCTGAAACCACTCCAGAACATTCCACCACCACCCCAGCTGAAACCACTCCAGAACATTCCACCACCACCCCAGCTGAAACTACTCCAGAACATTCCACCCAGTCGTCCACTACCACCCCAGCTGAAACCACTCCAGAACATTCCACCCAGTCGTCCACTACCACCCCAGCTGAAACCACTCCAGAACATTCCACCACCACCCCAGCTGAAACCACTCCAGAACATTCCAACACCACCCCAGCTGAAACCACTCCAGAACATTCCACCCAGTCGTCCACTACCACCCCAGCTGAAACCACTCCAGAACATTCCACCACCACCCCAGCTGAAACCACTCCAGAACATTCCACCACCACCCCAGCTGAAACCACTCCAGAACATTCCACCCAGTCGTCCACTACCACCCCAGCTGAAACCACTCCAGAACATTCCACCACCACCCCAGCTGAAACCACTCCAGAACATTCCACCACCACCCCAGCTGAAACCACTCCAGAACATTCCACCACCACCCCAGCTGAAACCACTCCAGAACATTCCACCACCACCCCAGCTGAAACCACTCCAGAACATTCCACCACCACCCCAGCTGAAACCACTCCAGAACATTCCATAAAACACCCAACAGTAAAATACAGGACTTGTACGTACTTCTGAGGAGATCTACTGGTAACCTCTGCTTTCAACCTCACGTTCTCCTGGACCAGGTCAATAGTCTGACAACGCAACATCTTGTTAGCCTTGAGCAGAGGAACACAACATTTTTTGTTCATATATATATATTCTATTACATTCTGGACGGCAGGGATTTCAGACATTATTTGTCAGTTACATTGTGTATGTTTGTATGTATGTGCCATTGATCTGATGATACCACAGTGACAAAACTGTTTACTTTCGTGTCAAATTGACAGTTGACGACCCCAAAAATTACAGGATTAATTTACACAAAGAACCATTCCAACTAATTGTTCCCATATTTTGCGCAGTCAGCTCCACGTACAAGGAACATAATTGGATTGATCGTAATGAGTTAGGTGCAATTAGCGTCCCCCCCCAAACGGATCATATTCATTCATACCTCTTTCAGTTTCTCCACATCCAGTTTGATCCGCCTGTAGCCATCTGTAGCCGCTCTCAGCTTGTTGCTCCACTCTTCCACAACACCGGGGTCTAGACCCCGGTCTTCTCTCCGGCTGGCTGTTACAGTACAGGGATCTAGTACCGTCTTCAGCTGGGACTCCAGGATCTGGTTCTTGTTCCTCAGCTCTTCATTCTCTTTGAGGAGACCTTCCATATCATCCTGAACGATAAAAGACAAGATGTCCCACCATTGAATTACATATAGAAGTCACATAGTGATTCAGAGGATCTCTGTGATGTAATAAGAGGATCTCTGTGATGTAATAAGAGGATCTGTCTGATGTAATGAGAGGATCTCTGATGTAATGAGAGGATCTTTCTAATGTAATGAGAGGATCTCTGATGTAATAAGAGGATCTGTCTGATGTAATGAGAGGATCTTTCTAATGTAATGAGAGGATCTCTGATGTAATAAGAGGATCTGTCTGATGTAATGAGAGGATCTTTCTAATGTAATGAGAGTATCTCTGATGTAATGAGAGGATCTCTGATGTAATGAGAGGATCTTTCTAATGTAATGAGAGGATCTCTCTAATGTAATGAGAGGATCTCTCTAATGTAATGAGAGGATCTCTCTAATGTAATGAGAGGATCTCTGATGTAATGAGAGGATCTCTGATGTAATGAGAGGATCTCTGATGTAATGAGAGGATCTCTCTAATGTAATGAGAGGATCTCTGATGTAATGAGAGGATCTCTGATGTAATGAGAGGATCTCTGATGTAATGAGAGGATCTCTCTGATGTAATAAGAGGATCTCTCTGATGTAATGAGAGGATCTCTCTAATGTAATGAGAGGATCTCTGATGTAATGAGAGGATCTCTGATGTAATGAGAGGATCTCTGATGTAATGAGAGGATCTCTGATGTAATGAGAGGATCTCTGATGTAATGAGAGGATCTCTGATGTAATGAGAGGATCTCTGATGTAATGAGAGGATCTCTGATGTAATGAGAGGATCTCTGATGTAATGAGAGGATCTCTGATGTAATAAGAGGATCTCTCTGATGTAGGCTCGGGGTTCTCAAACTGGGGGCCACTGAATTATTCAGAATTTGTAAAAAAAAAAAAAAAGCTATATACATATTTAAATTAATTTTGTCCAAAGTATACGTGGAATAAGTGTAATGGCAAAATGTCTACAATTGCAGGAGATTAGCATTAAAGCTGCAACAACTAAATCTCTCATGATGAAATGTGTTGAATTGCAGGAAATTAGCTATATGAAATAAAATTCTCTCTCCAATGCCAAGACGTGGGCCTTTAAATTGTTAACGGACGAATCAGGGCTCGAGCCTTGGTTCGTCCGGTCATGCACAGCCAAAGTCATAGTAAAACTCCTTGTATGCTAGTGGTTTTTTTTTATTTTTTTATCTCACCCGAGTTTAAAAAGGGGGCCCCAGTATTTGGGCCTCTTGACTTTCTCCACATTTTATTACGTTACAGCATTATTCTATAATGGATTAAATAGTTATTTTCCCTCATCAATCTACACACAATACCCCATAATGACATCACAATATCCCATGATGACATCACAATATCCCATAATGACATCACAATATCCCATAACGACATCACAATATCCCATGATGACATCACAATATCCCATAATGACATCACAATACCCCATAATGACATCACAATACCCCATAATGACACCACAATACCCCATAATGACATCATAATATCCCATAATGACATCACAATATCCCATAACGACAAAGTAAAAAACTGATTTTTAGAAATGTTTGCATATGTATTAAACGTAAAAACTGAAAGATTACATTTACATAAGTATTCAGACCCTTTACTCAGTACCTTTGGCAGTGATTACAGCCTGGAGTCTTCTTGGGTACAACGCTACAATCTTGGCACACCTGTATTTTGGAGAGTTTCTCCCATTCTTCTCTGCAGATCCTCTCAAGCTCTGTCAGGTTGGATGGGGAACATCGCTGCACAGCTATTTTCAGGTCTCTCCAGAGATGTTCGATCGGGTTCAAGTCCGGGCTCTAGCTGGGCCACTGAAGGACATTCAGAGAGTTGTCCCGAAGCCACTCCTGCGTTGTCTTGGCTGTGTGCTTAGGGTCGTTGTCCTGTTGGAAGGTGAACCTTCACCCCAGTCTAAGCAGGTTTTCTGGAGTGGTTTTCATCAAGGATCTCTCTGTACTTTATCCCGTTCATCTTTCCCTCGATCCTGACTAGTCTCCCAGTTGCTGAAAAATATCCCCACAGCATGATGCTGCCACCACCATGCTTCACCGTAGGGATGGTATTGGCCAGGTAATGAGCAGTGCTTCGGGTTCTTGGTCATCTCCCTGACCAAGGCTCTTCTCCCCCGATTCTTCAGTTTGGCCGGGTGGCCAGGTCTAGGAAGAGTCTTGGTGGTTCCAAACTTCTTCCATTTAAGAATTATGGAGGCCACTGTGTTCTTGGGGACCTTCAATGCTGCAGAAATGTTTTGGTACCCTTCCCCAGATGTGTGCCTGGACACAATCCTGTCTCAGAGCTCTACGGACAATTCCTTCGACCTCGTGGCTTGGTATTTGCTCTGACATACACTGTCAACTGTGGGACCTTATATAGACAGGTGTGTGTGCCTTTCCAAATCATGTCCAATCAATTGAATTTACCACAGGTGGACTCCAATCAAGTTGTAGAAACATCTCAAGGATGATCAATGGAAACAGGATGCACCTGAGCTCTATTTCCAGTCTCATAGCAAAGGGTCTGAATACTTATGTACATATGTTAAAAAATTATATAAATTATATACATTTGCAAACATTTCTAAAAACCTGTTTCCGTTTTGTCATTATGGGGTTATTGTGATGTCATTATGGGGTTATTGTGGTGTCATTATGGGGTTATTGTGATGTCATTATGGGGTTATTGTGATGTCATTATGGGGTTATTGTGGTGTCATTATGGGGTTATTGTGGTGTCATTATGGGGTTATTGTGATGTCATTATGGGGTTATTGTGATGTCATTATGGGGTTATTGTGATGTCATTATGGGGTTATTGTGATGTCATTATGGGGTTATTGTGGTGTCATTATGGGGTTATTGTGATGTCATTATGGGGTTATTGTGATGTCATTATGGGGTTATTGTGATGTCATTATGGGGTTATTGTGATGTCATTATGGGGTTATTGTGGTGTCATTATGGGGTTATTGTGGTGTCATTATGGGGTTATTGTGATGTCATTATGGGGTTATTGTGGTGTCATTATGGGGTTATTGTGATGTCATTATGGGGTTATTGTGATGTCATTATGGGGTTATTGTGGTGTCATTATGGGGTTATTGTGATGTCATTATGGGGTTATTGTGGTGTCATTATGGGGTTATTGTGATGTCATTATGGGGTTATTGTGATGTCATTATGGGGTTATTGTGATGTCATTATGGGGTATTATATGTAGATTGATGAGGGGGGAAAAATGAATTTAAACCATTTTAGAATAAGGCTATAACGTAACAAAATGTGGAAAAGGTGAAGGGGATCTGAATACTTCTCTGAATGCTCTGTATCCCAAACTGCCAGATGGGGAAACTGATAAAGGGGACACTCAGACAGACTAACAGTAGAAACATGCAGCATATGTAGCTTACTTCATATTCCCTCAACAAAAGCTCTCCCCTGGTCTTTCGGAGGTGTTTCTTCACAGAATAGCTCTCGTTGGATTCGCTCTCATTTGTCCCCCCTAAAAATAAAAAAAATAAAAAACAGGAACCACAGTAGGGAATCAGTTCACGAACACAGAATTGTAACTCTGCCACCTTGAGCTACCCGCCACGTCAACAGTTGCCACAAACTGCTTTACAGGTATCCAGCCTTGTCTAGACCGCAAACAGTGAGTACTACAGCAACGGGGGGAAACCTCCCTAGAAGGAATAAACTGTGAGAGGAACCAGACTCTGGGGTGGGCTTTCTCTTCTGATTTAAATTATGCAGAGATAATCTGGTTGACATATTATGCAGAGATAATCTGGTTGACATAATATGCAGAGATAATCTGGTTGACATTTTATGCAGAGATAACCAGGTTGACATATTATGCAGAGATAACCAGGTTGACGTATTATGCAGAGATAACCTGGTTGACGTATTATGCAGAGATAACCAGGTTGACGTATTATGCAGAGATAACCAGGTTGACATATTATGCAGAGATAACCAGGTTGACGTATTATGCAGTAGCTGTTAGGCCATTACTCGTACCTATAATTTCTCTGCACGGGTTCTCTGAGGTGATGGGAACTCGGCATGAAGGACATTGACTAGCCTTCTTCAACCAAATGTCCATGCAGCCAGAACAGAACACGTGGTTATTGGCACAGATAACGGGGTGGCGGACCTGCAATGTTAAAAATAAAAAATGAGTTATTTTAATGATCGATTGCAATACAACTATCCGTGCATTGTAGGCACTGAGCTATTGTGAGATGAATCAATGAATAGTTCAACTATAGATAATATTTGGCATTGCAAAGCCCTACTAAAATTGCACCAAGATGCTAGCTTAGCTAAGCTAACAACACATGATCTACAGCCGCAAACAAGAATTTGGTTTATGTAATTAGTCAACAAATGTGTAACTAACTAGCCACCCACAGACAAATATGAGTAGCTAATCGATAGAAGGTTCAAAATGTACATCACTTGCTAAATGAATATTTACTAGGCAAGGAAGCTAACAGTAGCTGTTGATTAGCCAAAGTAGCTAACTAGCATAGCATTTCTGTCAACGTGAATAGTTGCATTGGCTAAAACACGTTGTTCCAAAACGTAAAGCACAACAAAATATAAACTGAATTACCTTCCCAAGGCAGATCTGGCATGATATGGGTAAAGTTAGAGAAAGAGTCACGTTTTGAAAGTTGTTTGCCATTGTTTTTTTGCTCAAGAGTTTCGACGAGAAACGACAACAACAAAAAGCACCGCCTTCAAAACCACATAACTACGGAAAGCCAAACGGTAGAAAATGTACCGCTGCTCTGGCTTTGCGTTTCAAAGGCAGCCAAACGGCATCACAGTTCAGGACCATAGACAGCACCTGACAGAAAACCTGTGCCTTTCAACCTCATGCAGGACAGGCATGGGGATATTGTTTTTTTCATGAACATGTTCAACTTTTTTTAAAATGTATTTTTTAAACAAAATAACATAATTATTAAAAATAAAATCTATTTCCACTCTACAGTCAAAAAAAATCTGGTAAAACTGATCTCAAATCCAACTCCCCAGAAATTGCAGTCTATACCCCTCAAACTTAACTCTCGACCTTGAAGCCAGTTCTACTGTGTTTTTACATTGTTCCCCTCTAATCAGGGGCTGATTTAGACCTGGGACACCAGGTGGGTGATTCCCCTCTAATCAGGGCCTGATTTAGACCTGGGACACCAGGTGGGTGATTCCCCTCTAATCAGGGCCTGATTTAGACCTGGGACACCAGGTGGGTGATTCCCCTCTCTAATCAGGGGCTGATTTAGACCTGGGACACCAGGTGGGTGATTCCCCTCTCTAATTAGGGCCTGATTTAGACCTGGGACACCAGGTGGGTGATTCCCCTCTCTAATCAGGGACTGATTTAGACCTGGGACACCAGGTGGGTGATTCCCCTCTAATCAGGGCCTGATTTAGACCTGGGACACCAGGTGGGTGATTCCCCTCTCTAATTAGGGCCTGATTTAGACCTGGGACACCAGGTGGGTGATTCCCCTCTCTAATCAGGGGCTGATTTAGACCTGGGACACCAGGTGGGTGATTCCCCTCTCTAATCAGGGACTGATTTAGACCTGGGACACCAGGTGGGTGATTCCCCTCTCTAATTAGGGCCTGATTTAAACCTGGGACACCAGGTGGGTGATTCCCCTCTCTAATTAGGGCCTGATTTAGACCTGGGACACCAGGTGGGTGATTCTTTTTTTAATTTATTTTATTTCACCTTTATTTAACCAGGTAGGCTAGTTGAGAACAAGTTCTCATTTGCAACTGCGACCTGGCCAAGATAAAGCATAGCAGTGTGAGCAGACAACAAAGAGTTACACATGGAGTAAACAATTAACAAGTCAATAACACAGTAGAAACCAAAGGGGGAGTCTATATACAATGTGTGCAAAAGGCATGAGGAGGTAGGCAAATAATTACAATTTTGCAGATTAACACTGGAGTGATGAATGATCAGATGGTCATGTACAGGTAGAGATATTGGTGTGCAAAAGAGCAGAAAAGTAAATAAATAAAAACAGTATGGGGATGAGGTAGGTGAGAAAGGGTGGGCTATTTACCAATAGACTATGTACAGCTGCAGCGATCGGTTAGCCGCTCAGATAGCTGATGTTTGAAGTTGGTGAGGGAGATAAAAGTCTCCAACTTCAGCGATTTTTGCAATTCGTTCCAGTCACAGGCAGCAGAGTACTGGAACGAAAGGCGGCCAAATGAGGTGTTGGCTTTAGGGATGATCAGTGAGATACACCTGCTGGAGCGCGTGCTACGGATGGGTGTTGCCATCGTGACCAGTGAGCTGAGATAAGGCGGAGCTTTACCTAGCATGGACTTGTAGATGACCTGGAGCCAGTGGGTCTGGCGACGAATATGTAGCGAGGGCCAGCCGACATGAGCATACAAGTCGCAGTGGTGGGTGGTATAAGGTGCTTTAGTGACGAAACGGATGGCACTGTGATAGACTGCATCCAGTTTGCTGAGTAGAGTGTTGGAAGCCATTTTGTAGATGACATCGCCGAAGTCGAGGATCGGTAGGATAGTCAGTTTTACTAGGGTAAGCTTGGCGGCGTGAGTGAAGGAGGCTTTGTTGCGGAATAGAAAGCCGACTCTTGATTTGATTTTCGATTGGAGATGTT
Organism: Oncorhynchus kisutch; assembly: GCF_002021735.2. Taxonomy (NCBI): domain Eukaryota; kingdom Metazoa; phylum Chordata; class Actinopteri; order Salmoniformes; family Salmonidae; genus Oncorhynchus; species Oncorhynchus kisutch. The sequence goes on along the minus strand of NW_022262700.1, from coordinate 103,311 downwards.
TGATATGAGTCTGGAAGGAGAGTTTGCAGTCTAGCCAGACACCTAGGTACTTATAGACGTCCACATATTCTAGGTCGGAACCATCCAGGGTGGTGATGCTAGTCGGGCATGCGGGTGCAGGCAGCGACCGGTTGAAAAGCATGCATTTGGTTTTACTAGCGTTTAAGAGCAGTTGGAGGCCACGGAAGGAGTGTTGTATGGCATTGAAGCTTGTTTGGAGGTTAGATAGCACAGTGTCCAAAGACGGGCCGAAGGTATATAGAATGGTGTCGTCTGTGTAGAGGTGGATCAGGGAATCGCCCGCAGCAAGAGCAACATCATTGATATACACAGAGAAAAGAGTCGGCCCGAGAATTGAAGTCCCTCTAATCAGGGACTGATTTAGACCTGGGACACCAGGTGGGTGATTCCCCTCTAATCAGGGACTGATTTAGACCTGGGACACCAGGTGGGTGATTCCCCTCTAATCAGGGACTGATTTAGACCTGGCACACCAGGTGGGTGATTCCCCTCTCTAATCAGGGACTGATTTAGACCTGGGACACCAGGTGGGTGATTCCCCTCTAATCAGGGACTGATTTAGACCTGGCACACCAGGTGGGTGATTCCCCTCTCTAATCAGTGGCTGATTTAGACCTGGGACACCAGGTGGGTGATTCCCCTCTCTAATCAGGGACTGATTTAGACCTGGGACACCAGGTGGGTGATTCCCCTCTAATCAGGGACTGATTTAGACCTGGGACACCAGGTGGGTGATTCCCCTCTCTAATCAGGGCCTGATTTAGACCTGGGACACCAGGTGGGTGATTCCCCTCTCTAATCAGGGCCTGATTTAGACCTGGGACACCAGGTGGGTGATTCCCCTCTAATCAGGGACTGATTTAGACCTGGGACACCAGGTGGGTGATTCCCCTCTAATCAGGGACTGATTTAGACCTGGGACACCAGGTGGGTGATTCCCCTCTAATCAGGGACTGATTTAGACCTGGGACACCAGGTGGGTGATTCCCCTCTAATCAGGGCCTGATTTAGACCTGGGACACCAGGTGGGTGATTCCCCTCTAATCAGGGCCTGATTTAGACCTGGGACACCAGGTGGGTGATTCCCCTCTAATCAGGGCCTGATTTAGACCTGGGACACCAGGTGGGTGATTCCCCTCTAATCAGGGACTGATTTAGACCTGGCACACCAGGTGGGTGATTCCCCTCTCTAATCAGGGACTGATTTAGACCTGGGACACCAGGTGGGTGATTCCCCTCTCTAATCAGGGCCTGATTTAGACCTGGGACACCAGGTGGGTGATTCCCCTCTAATCAGGGACTGATTTAGACCTGGGACACCAGGTGGGTGATTCCCCTCTAATCAGGGACTGATTTAGACCTGGGACACCAGGTGGGTGATTCCCCTCTAATCAGGGACTGATTTAGACCTGGCACACCAGGTGGGTGATTCCCCTCTCTAATCAGTGGCTGATTTAGACCTGGGACACCAGGTGGGTGATTCCCCTCTCTAATCAGGGACTGATTTAGACCTGGGACACCAGGTGGGTGATTCCCCTCTAATCAGGGACTGATTTAGACCTGGGACACCAGGTGGGTGATTCCCCTCTCTAATCAGGGCCTGATTTAGACCTGGGACACCAGGTGGGTGATTCCCCTCTCTAATCAGGGACTGATTTAGACCTGGGACACCAGGTGGGTGATTCCCCTCTAATCAGGGCCTGATTTAGACCTGGGACACCAGGTGGGTGATTCCCCTCTCTAATTAGGGCCTGATTTAGACCTGGGACACCAGGTGGGTGATTCCCCTCTCTAATCAGGGGCTGATTTAGACCTGGGACACCAGGTGGGTGATTCCCCTCTCTAATCAGGGACTGATTTAGACCTGGGACACCAGGTGGGTGATTCCCCTCTCTAATTAGGGCCTGATTTAAACCTGGGACACCAGGTGGGTGATTCCCCTCTCTAATTAGGGCCTGATTTAGACCTGGGACACCAGGTGGGTGATTCTTTTTTTAATTTATTTTATTTCACCTTTATTTAACCAGGTAGGCTAGTTGAGAACAAGTTCTCATTTGCAACTGCGACCTGGCCAAGATAAAGCATAGCAGTGTGAGCAGACAACAAAGAGTTACACATGGAGTAAACAATTAACAAGTCAATAACACAGTAGAAACCAAAGGGGGAGTCTATATACAATGTGTGCAAAAGGCATGAGGAGGTAGGCAAATAATTACAATTTTGCAGATTAACACTGGAGTGATGAATGATCAGATGGTCATGTACAGGTAGAGATATTGGTGTGCAAAAGAGCAGAAAAGTAAATAAATAAAAACAGTATGGGGATGAGGTAGGTGAGAAAGGGTGGGCTATTTACCAATAGACTATGTACAGCTGCAGCGATCGGTTAGCCGCTCAGATAGCTGATGTTTGAAGTTGGTGAGGGAGATAAAAGTCTCCAACTTCAGCGATTTTTGCAATTCGTTCCAGTCACAGGCAGCAGAGTACTGGAACGAAAGGCGGCCAAATGAGGTGTTGGCTTTAGGGATGATCAGTGAGATACACCTGCTGGAGCGCGTGCTACGGATGGGTGTTGCCATCGTGACCAGTGAGCTGAGATAAGGCGGAGCTTTACCTAGCATGGACTTGTAGATGACCTGGAGCCAGTGGGTCTGGCGACGAATATGTAGCGAGGGCCAGCCGACATGAGCATACAAGTCGCAGTGGTGGGTGGTATAAGGTGCTTTAGTGACGAAACGGATGGCACTGTGATAGACTGCATCCAGTTTGCTGAGTAGAGTGTTGGAAGCCATTTTGTAGATGACATCGCCGAAGTCGAGGATCGGTAGGATAGTCAGTTTTACTAGGGTAAGCTTGGCGGCGTGAGTGAAGGAGGCTTTGTTGCGGAATAGAAAGCCGACTCTTGATTTGATTTTCGATTGGAGATGTTTGATATGAGTCTGGAAGGAGAGTTTGCAGTCTAGCCAGACACCTAGGTACTTATAGACGTCCACATATTCTAGGTCGGAACCATCCAGGGTGGTGATGCTAGTCGGGCATGCGGGTGCAGGCAGCGACCGGTTGAAAAGCATGCATTTGGTTTTACTAGCGTTTAAGAGCAGTTGGAGGCCACGGAAGGAGTGTTGTATGGCATTGAAGCTTGTTTGGAGGTTAGATAGCACAGTGTCCAAAGACGGGCCGAAGGTATATAGAATGGTGTCGTCTGTGTAGAGGTGGATCAGGGAATCGCCCGCAGCAAGAGCAACATCATTGATATACACAGAGAAAAGAGTCGGCCCGAGAATTGAAGTCCCTCTAATCAGGGACTGATTTAGACCTGGGACACCAGGTGGGTGATTCCCCTCTAATCAGGGACTGATTTAGACCTGGGACACCAGGTGGGTGATTCCCCTCTAATCAGGGACTGATTTAGACCTGGCACACCAGGTGGGTGATTCCCCTCTCTAATCAGGGACTGATTTAGACCTGGGACACCAGGTGGGTGATTCCCCTCTAATCAGGGACTGATTTAGACCTGGCACACCAGGTGGGTGATTCCCCTCTCTAATCAGTGGCTGATTTAGACCTGGGACACCAGGTGGGTGATTCCCCTCTCTAATCAGGGACTGATTTAGACCTGGGACACCAGGTGGGTGATTCCCCTCTAATCAGGGACTGATTTAGACCTGGGACACCAGGTGGGTGATTCCCCTCTCTAATCAGGGCCTGATTTAGACCTGGGACACCAGGTGGGTGATTCCCCTCTCTAATCAGGGCCTGATTTAGACCTGGGACACCAGGTGGGTGATTCCCCTCTAATCAGGGACTGATTTAGACCTGGGACACCAGGTGGGTGATTCCCCTCTAATCAGGGACTGATTTAGACCTGGGACACCAGGTGGGTGATTCCCCTCTAATCAGGGACTGATTTAGACCTGGGACACCAGGTGGGTGATTCCCCTCTAATCAGGGACTGATTTAGACCTGGGACACCAGGTGGGTGATTCCCCTCTCTAATCAGGGACTGATTTAGACCTGGGACACCAGGTGGGTGATTCCCCTCTAATCAGGGACTGATTTAGACCTGGGGCACCAGATGGGTCATTTTAACGATCAACTAGAAGAGAAGAGAAGCAGGCTCTGGACCTCGTAGGGTCAGAGTTCAATACCCCATGGTCTGTACAGTATGCCAATTGCAACAACATACCCATCATGTTTTCAGATTGCAGAACACCAGACAGTGTTAACCTTTTAGTACATGAACAGAACTGAAGGATCCGTTTCAGATCAGATGTTCAGACAATGGACCTCCATGGACATTAGAGGGAGACCCTCTGATCAAATCAAACCAACAATACAATGGACCCCCATAGACATTAGAAGGAGAACCTCTGATCAAATCAAATCAACAGTACAATGGACCTCCATAGACATTAGAGGGAGAACCTCTGATCAAATCAAATCAACAATACAATGGACCCCATAGACATTAGAGGGAGAACCTCTGATCAAATCAAATCAACAATCCAATGGTTAGTCTAGAATGTCTTTATGCAATGGCTCTGTGTCTCCATTGTTGTCCTTCTCTCAATGTCATTACTCATATCTAGACCTGTGTGTCTCCATCGTTGTCCCCTCTCAATGCCATTACTCACATCTAGACCTCTGTGTCTCCATCATTGTCCTTCTCTCAATGCCATTACTCATATCTAGACCTCTGTGTCTCCATCGTTGTCCCCCTCTCAATGCCATTACTCATATCTAGACCTCTGTGTGTCTCCATCGTTGTCCCCTCTCAATGCCATTACTCATATCTAGACCTCTGTGTCTCCATCGTTGTCCTTCTCTCAATGCCATTACTCATATCTAGACATGTGTGTCTCCATCGTTGTCCTTCTCTCAAAGCCATTACTCATATCTAGACCTATGTGTCTCCATCGTTGTCCCCCTCTCAATGCCATTACTCATATCTAGACCTCTGTGTCTCCATCGTTGTCCTTCTCTCAATGCCATTACTCACATCTAGACCTCTGTGTCTCCATCGTTGTCCTTCTCTCAATGCCATTACTCATATCTAGACCTCTGTGTGTCTCCATCGTTGTCCTTCTCTCAATGCCATTACTCATATCTAGACCTCTGTGTCTCCATCGTTGTCCTTCTCTCAATGCCATTACTCATATCTAGACCTGTGTGTCTCCATCGTTGTCCTTCTCTCAATGCCATTACTCATATCTAGACCTGTGTGTCTCCATCGTTGTCCTTCTCTCAATGCCATTACTCATATCTAGACCTCTGTGTGTCTCCATCGTTGTCCTTCTCTCAATGCCATTACTCATATCTAGACCTCTGTGTGTCTCCATCATTGTCCTTCTCTCAATGCCATTACTCATATCTAGACCTCTGTGTGTCTCCATCGTTGTCCTTCTCTCAATGCCATTACTCATATCTAGACCTCTGTGTGTCTCCATCGTTGTCCTTCTCTCAATGTCATTACTCATATCTAGACCTGTGTGTCTCCATCGTTGTCCCCTCTCAATGCCATTACTCACATCTAAATCAAATCAAATCAAATCAAATTTATTTATATAGCCCTTCGTACATCAGCTGATATCTCAAAGTGCTGTACAGAAACCCAGCCTAAAACCCCAAACAGCAAGCAATGCAGGTGTAGAAGCACGGTGGCTAGGAAAAACTCCCTAGAAAGGCCAATACCTAGGAAGAAACCTAGAGAGGAACCAGGCTATGTGGGGTGGCCAGTCCTCTTCTGGCTGTGCCGGGTGGAGATTATAACAGAACATGGTCAAGATGTTCAATGTTCATAAATGACCAGCATGGTCGAATAATAATAAGGCAGAACAGTTGAAACTAGAGCAGCAGCACAGTCAGGTGGAAGTTGAAACTGGAGCAGCAGCATGGCCAGGTAGACTGGGGACAGCAAGGAGTCATCATGTCAGGTAGTCCTGGAGCATGGTCCTAGGGCTCAGGTCAGTTGAAACTGGAACAGCAGCATGGCCAGGTGGACTGGGGACAGCAAGGAGTCATCATGTCAGGTAGTCCTGGGGCATGGTCCTAGGGCTCAGGTCCTCCGAGAGAGAGAAAGAAAGAGAGAAGGAGAGAATTAGAGAACGCACACTTAGATTCACACAGGACACCGAATAGGACAGGAGAAGTACTCCAGATATAACAAACTGACCCCAGCCCCCCGACACATAAACTACTGCAGCATAAATACTGGAGGCTGAGACAGGAGGGGTCAGGAGACACTGTGGCCCCATCCGAGGACACCCCCGGACAGGGCCAAACAGGAAGGATATAACCCCACCCACTTTGCCAAAGCACAGCCCCCACACCACTAGAGGGATATCTTCAACCACCAACTTACCATCCTGAGACAAGGCTGAGTATAGCCCACAAAGATCTCCGCCACGGCACAACCCAAGGGGGGGGGGGCGCCAACCCAGACAGGATGACCACAACAGTGAATCAACCCACTCAGGTGACGCACCCCCTCCAGGGACGGCATGAGAGAGCCCCAGCAAGCCAGTGACTCAGCCCCTGTAATAGGGTTAGAGGCAGAGAATCCCAGTGGAAAGAGGGGAACCGGACAGGCAGAGACAGCAAGGGCGGTTCGTTGCTCCAGAGCCTTTCCGTTCACCTTCCCACTCCTGGGCCAGACTACACTCAATCATATGACCCACTGAAGAGATGAGTCTTCAGTAAAGACTTAAAGGTTGAGACCGAGTTTGCGTCTCTGACATGGGTAGGCAGACCGTTCCATAAAAATGGAGCTCTATAGGAGAAAGCCCTGCCTCCAGCTGTTTGCTTAGAAATTCTAGGGACAATTAGGAGGCCTGCGTCTTGTGACCGTAGCGTACGTATAGGTATGTACGGCAGGACCAAATCAGAGAGATAGGTAGGAGCAAGCCCATGTAATGCTTTGTAGGTTAGCAGTAAAACCTTGAAATCAGCCCTTGCTTTGACAGGAAGCCAGTGTAGAGAGGCTAGCACTGGAGTAATATGATCAAATTTTTTGGTTCTAGTCAGGATTCTAGCAGCCGTATTTAGCACTAACTGAAGTTTATTTAGTGCTTTATCCGGGTAGCCGGAAAATAGAGCATTGCAGTAGTCTAACCTAGAAGTGACAAAAGCATGGATTAATTTTTCTGCATCATTTTTGGACAGAAAGTTTCTGATTTTTGCAATGTTACGTAGATGGAAAAAAGCTGTCCTCGAAATGGTCTTGATATGTTCTTCAAAAGAGAGATCAGGGTCCAGAGTAACGCCGAGGTCCTTCACAGTTTTATTTGAGACGACTGTACAACCATTAAGATTAATTGTCAGATTCAACAGAAGATCTCTTTGTTTCTTGGGACCTAGAACAAGCATCTCTGTTTTGTCCGAGTTTAATAGTAGAAAGTTTGCAGCCATCCACTTCCTTATGTCTGAAACACATGCTTCTAGCGAGGGCAATTTTGGGGCTTCACCATGTTTCATTGAAATGTACAGCTGTGTGTCATCCGCATAGCAGTGAAAGTTTACATTATGTTTTCGAATAACATCCCCAAGAGGTAAAATATATAGTGAAAACAATAGTGGTCCTAAAACGGAACCTTGAGGAACACCGAAATTTACAGTTGATTTGTCAGAGGACAAACCATTCACAGAGACAAACTGATATCTTTCCGACAGATAAGATCTAAACCAGGCCAGAACATGTCCGTGTAGACCAATTTGGGTTTCCAATCTCTCCAAAAGAATGTGGTGATCGATGGTATCAAAAGCAGCACTAAGGTCTAGGAGCACGAGGACAGATGCAGAGCCTCGGTCCGATGCCATTAAAATGTCATTTACCACCTTCACAAGTGCCGTCTCAGTGCTATGATGGGGTCTAAAACCAGACTGAAGCATTTCGTATACATTGTTTGTCTTCAGGAAGGCAGTGAGTTGCTGCGCAACAGCCTTCTCTAAAATTTTTGAGAGGAATGGAAGATTCGATATAGGCCGATAGTTTTTTATATTTTCTGGGTCAAGGTTTGGCTTTTTCAAGAGAGGCTTTATTACTGCCACTTTTAGTGAGTTTGGTACACATCCAGTGGATAGAGAGCCATTTATTATGTTCAACATAGGAGGGCCAAGCACAGGAAGCAGCTCTTTCAGTAGTTTAGTTGGAATAGGGTCCAGTATGCAGCTTGAAGGTTTAGAGGCCATGATTATTTTCATCATTGTGTCAAGAGATATAGTACTAAAACACTTGAGCGTCTCTCTTGATCCTAGGTCCTGGCAGAGTTGTGCAGACTCAGGACAACTGAGGTTTGGAGGAATACGCAGGTTTAAAGAGGAGTCCGTAATTTGCTTTCTAATAATCATAATCTTTTCCTCAAAGAAGTTCATGAATTTATCACTGCTAAAGTGAAAGTCATCCTCTCTTGGGGAATGCTGCTTTTTAGTTAGCTTTGCGACAGTATTAAAAAGGAATTTCGGATTGTTCTTATTTTCCTCAATTAAGTTAGAAAAATAGGATGATCGAGCAGCAGTAAGGGCTCTACGGTACTGCACGGTACCGTCCTTCCAAGCTAGTCGGAAGACTTCCAGTTTGGTGTGGCGCCATTTCCGTTCCAATTTTCTGGAAGCTTGCTTCAGAGCTCGGGTATTTTCTGTGTACCAGGGAGCTAGTTTCTTATGAGACATTTTTTTTGTTTTTAGGGGTGCAACTGCATCTAGGGTATTGCGCAAGGTTAGATTGAGATCCTCAGTTAGGTGGTTAACTGATTTTTGTCCTCTGGCGTCCTTGGGTAGGCAGAGGGAGTCTGGAAGGGCATCAAGGAATCTTTGTGTTGTCTGTGAATTTATAGCACGACTTTTGATGTTCCTTGGTTGGGGTCTAAGCAGGTTATTTGTTGCAATTGCAAACGTAATAAAATGGTGGTCCGATAGTCCAGGATTATGAGGAAAAACATTAAGATCCACCACATTTATTCCATGGGACAAAACTAGGTCCAGCGTATGACTGTGACAGTGAGTGGGTCCAGAGACCTGTTGGACAAAACCCACTGAGTCGATGATGGCTCTGAAAGCCTTTTGGAGTGGGTCTGTGGACTTTTCCATGTGAATATTAAAGTCACCAAAGATTAGAATATTATCTGCTATGACTACAAGGTCCGATAGGAATTCAGGGAACTCAGTGAGAAACGCTGTATATGGCCCAGGAGGCCTGTAAACAGTAGCTATAAAAAGTGATTGATTAGGCTGCATAGATTTCATGACTAGAAGCTCAAAAGACGAAAATGTCATTTTTTTTTTGTGTAAATTGAAATTTGCTATCGTAAATGTTAGCAACACCTCCGCCTTTGCGGGATGCACGGGGGATATGGTCACTAGTGTAGCCAGGAGGTGAGGCCTCATTTAAAACAGTAAATTCATCAGGCTTAAGCCATGTTTCAGTCAGGCCAATCACATCAAGATTATGATCAGTGATTACTTCATTGACTATAATTGCCTTTGAAGTAAGGGATCTAACATTAAGTAGCCCTATTTTGAGATGTGAGGTATCATGATCTCTTTCAGTAATGACAGGAATGGAGGTGGTCTTTATCCTAGTGAGATTGCTAAGGCGAACACCGCCATGTTTAGTTTTGCCCAACCTAGGTCGAGGCACAGACACGGTCTCAATGGTGATAGCTGAGCTGACTACACTGACTGTGCTAATGGCAGACTCCACTATGCTGGCAGGCTGGCTAACAGCCTGCTGCCTGGCCTGCACCCTATTTCATTGTGGAGCTAGAGGAGTTAGAGCCCTGTCTATGTTGGTAGATAAGATGAGAGCACCCCTCCAGCTAGGATGGAGTCCGTCACTCCTCAGCAGGTCAGGCTTGGTCCTGTTTGTGGGTGAGTCCCAGAAAGAGGGCCAATTATCTACAAATTCTAACTTTTGGGAGGGGCAGAAAACAGTTTTCAACCAGCGATTGAGTTGTGAGACTCTGCTGTAGAGCTCATCACTCCCCCTAACTGGGAGGGGGCCAGAGACAATTACTCGATGCCGACACATCTTTCTAGCTGATATGCACGCAGAAGCTATGTTGCGCTTAGTGATTTCTGACTGTTTCATCCTAACATCGTTGGTGCCGACGTGGATAACAATATCTCTATACTCTCTACACTCGCCAGTTTTAGCTTTAGCCAGCACCATCTTCAGATTAGCCTTAACGTCGGTAGCCCTGCCCCCGGGTAAACAGTGTATGATTGCTGGATGATTCGCTTTAAGTCTAATACTGCGGGTAATGGAGTCGCCAATGACTAGAGTTTTCAATTTGTCAGAGCTAATGGTGGGAAGCTTCGGCGTCTCAGACCCCGTAACGGGAAGAGTAGAGACCAGAGAAGAATCGGCCTCTGACTCCGACCCGCTGCTTAATGGGGAAAACCGGTTGAAAGTTTCTGTCGGCTGAATGAGCGACACCGGTTGAGCGTTCCTACAGCATTTCCTTCCAGAAACCGTGAGAAAATTGTCCGGCTGCGGGGACTGTGCCAGGGGATTTACACTACTATCTGTACTTACTGGTGCCACAGACGCTATTTCATCCTTTCCTACACTGAAATTACCCTTGCCTAACGATTGCGTCTGAAGCTGGGCTTGCAGCACAGCTATCCTCGCCGTAAGGCGAGTACAGCGGCTGCAATTAGAAGGCATCATGTTAATGTTACTACTTAGCTTCGGCTGTTGGAGGTCCTGACGAATCGTGTCCAGATAAAGCGTCTAGACCTCTGTGTCTCCATCATTGTCCTTCTCTCAATGCCATTGATCATATCTAGACCTCTGTGTCTCCATCGTTGTCCCCCTCTCAATGCCATTACTCATATCTAGACCTCTGTGTGTCTCCATCGTTGTCCCCTCTCAATGCCATTACTCATATCTAGACCTCTGTGTCTCCATCGTTGTCCTTCTCTCAATGCCATTACTCATATCTAGACAAGTGTGTCTCCATCGTTGTCCTTCTCTCAAAGTCATTACTCATATCTAGACCTATGTTTCTCCATCGTTGTCCCCCTCTCAATGCCATTACTCATATCTAGACATGTGTGTCTCCATCGTTGTCCTTCTCTCAATGCCATTACTCATATCTAGACCTCTGTGTGTCTCCATCGTTGTCTTTCTCTCCATGCCATTACTCATATCTAGACCTCTGTGTCTCCATCGTTGTCCTTCTCTCAATGCCATTACTCACATCTAGACCTCTGTCTCCATCGTTGTCCTTCTCTCAATGCCATTACTCATATCTAGACCTCTGTGTGTCTCCATCGTTGTCCTTCTCTCAATGCCATTACTCATATCTAGACCTCTGTGTCTCCATCATTGTCCTTCTCTCAATGCCATTACTCATATCTAGACCTGTGTGTCTCCATCGTTGTCCTTCTCTCAATGCCATTACTCATATCTAGACCTCTGTGTGTCTCCATCGTTGTCCTTCTCTCAATGCCATTACTCATATCTAGACCTCTGTGTGTCTCCATCGTTGTCCTTCTCTCAATGCCATTACTCATATCTAGACCTCTGTGTGTCTCCATCGTTGTCCTTCTCTCAATGCCATTACTCATATCTAGACCTCTGTGTGTCTCCATCGTTGTCCTTCTCTCAATGCCATTACTCATATCTAGACCTCTGTGTGTCTCCATCGTTGTCCATCTCTCAATGCCATTACTCATATCTAGACCTCTGTGTCTCCATCGTTTTCCTTCTCTCAATGCCATTACTCATATCTAGACCTCTGTGTGTCTCCATTGTTGTCCTTCTCTCAATGCTTTGCCTCCAAATGGACATTTGACCAGAGTCTAAAGTAGTGCACTATATAGGGAATAGGGTTCTATAGGGTCCTGGTCTAAAGTAGTGCACTATATAGGGAATAGGGTTCCATAGGACTCTGGTCTAATGTAGTGTACTATATAGGGAATAGGGTTCTATAGGGCTCTGGTCTAAAGTAGTGCACTATATAGGGAATAGGGTTCTATAGGGCTCTGGTCTAAAGTAGTGCACTATATAGGGAATAGGGTTCTATAGGGCTTTGGTCAACAGTAGTGCACTATATATAGGGAATAGGGTTCTATAGGGCTCTGGTCTAATGTAGTGCACTATATAGGGAATAGGGTTCTATAGGGCTCTGGTCTAATGTAGTGCACTAGATATATAGGGAATAGGGTTCTATAGGGCTCTGGTCTAAAGTAGTGCACTATATATATAGGGAATAGGGTTCCATAGGGTCCTGGTCTAAAGTAGTGCTCTATATATATAGGGAATAGGGTTCTATAGGGCTCTGGTCTAAAGTAGTGCACTATATATATAGGGAATAGGGTTCTATAGGACTCTGGTCTAATGTAGTGCACTATATAGGGAATAGGGTTCTATAGGACTCTGGTCTAATGTAGTGCACTATATAGGGAATAGGGTTCTATAGGGCTCTGGTCTAAAGTAGTGCACTATATAGAGAATAGGGTTCTATAGGGCTCTGGTCTAAAGTAGTGCACTATATAGGGAATATGGTTCTATAGGGCTCTGGTTTAAAGTAGTGCACTATATAGGGAATAGGGTTCTATAGGGCTCTGGTCTAAAGTACTACACTATATATGGAATAGGGTTCTATAGGGTCCTGGTCTAAAGTAGTGCATTATATAGGGAATAGGGTTCTATAGGGCTCTGGTCTATGGTAGTGCACTATATAGGGAATAGGGTTCTATAGGGCCCTGGTCTAAAGTAGTGCACTATATAGGGAATAGGGTTCTATAGGGCTCTGGTCTAAAGTAGTTCACTATATAGGGAATAGGGTTCTATAGGGCTCTGGTCTAAAGTAGTGCACTATATAGGGAATAGGGTTCCATAGGACTCTGGTCTAATGTAGCGCACTATATAGGGAATAGGGTTCTATAGGGCTCTGGTCTAAAGTAGTTCACTATATAGGGAATAGGGTTCTATAGGGCTCTGGTCTAATGTAGTGCACTATATAGGGAATAGGGTTCTATAGGGCTCTGGTCTAATGTAGTGCACTATATAGGGAATAGGGTTCTATAGGGCTCTGGTCTAATGTAGTGCACTATATAGGGAATAGGGTTCTATAGGGCTCTGGTCTAAAATAGTGCACTATATATGGAATAGGGTTCTATAGATCCCTGGTCTAAAGTAGTGCACTATATAGGGAATAGGGTTCTATAGGCCTCTGGTCTAAAGTAGTGCACTATACAGGGAATAGGGTTCTATAGGGCTCTGGTCTAAAGTAGTGCACTATGTAGGGAATAGGGTTCTATAGGGCTCTGGTCTAAAGTAGTGCACTATGAAGGGAATAGGGTTCCATCACAGCAGAGCTCTTTAGTAATGTTGTTAGGAGTGAAAGCAAAACAAGTGTGTACATTGATTCCCAGCCGGCGGGAACATGCTTCTTGGAACATAAGAACATAAGAATATAAGAAAGAACGTAAGAACGTAGGAACATAAGAACGTAAGAACGTAAGAACATAAGAACATAAGAACATAAGAAAGAACGTAAGAACGTAGGAACATAAGAACGTAAGAACGTAAGAACATAAGAACGTAAGAACATAAGAACATAAGAACATAAGAACATAAGAACGTAAGAACATAAGAACCTTACCGCTCGTCATTTGAATTAATTGAGCTTTATGATTTCAACGTGCCATGAACTGGGTCTTACAGCTGCAGCCTGGAGGCTGCGAGAGACAAACTAATTCAGTTCAAATACAGTTGAAATGTATTTACAGAGGCTACAGCTTGTGACTCAGGCACAAGACAAACACACATGACACAATGTGCAACACAGGGCTCCTCAATGAGAGAGATTTGATTTATATATAGTTCTAATTACCATTGTTGGCCAAATAGAAACATAATTAAAAGCATTAGAACCAACTCCCCCTCCTCACCCACGGTACATAGAACCAACTCCCCCTCCTCACCCACGGTACATAGAACCAACTCCCCCTCCTCACCCACGGTACATAGAACCAACTCCCCCTCCTCACCCACGGTACATAGAACCAACTCCCCCTCCTCACCCACGGTACATAGAACCAACTCCCCCTCCTCACCCACGGTACATAGAACCAACTCCCCCTCCTCACCCACGGTACATAGAACCAACTCCCCCTCCTCACCCACGGTACATAGAACCAACTCCCCCTCCTCACCCACGGTACATAGAACCAACTCCCCCTCCTCACCCACGGTACATAGAACCAACTCCCCCTCCTCACCCACGGTACATAGAACCAACTCCCCCTCCTCACCCACGGTACATAGAACCAACTCCCCTCCTCACCCACGGTACATAGAACCAACTCCCCCTCCTCACCCATGGTACATAACACAAAGCCCCCCTCGTCCATGGTACATAACACAAAGCCCCCCTCGCCCATGGTACATAGCACCAAGCCCCCCTCCCCACCCATGGTACATAGCACCAAGCCCCCCTCCCCACCCCCCGCTTCTCATGTTTCCTGGTCTTCCAGAGAGAGAGAGAGAGACAGACAGAGAGAGAGAGACCAAGACAGAGAGAGAGACAGAGAGAGACAGAGAGACAGAGAGAGACAGACAGACAGAGAGAGAGAGACCGAGACAGAGAGAGAGAGAGACAGAGAGAGAGAGAGAGAGAGAGAGAGACCGAGACAGAGAGAGAGAGAGACAGAGAGAGAGAGAGAGAGAGAGAGAGAGAGAGACAGACAGACAGAGAGAGAGAGACCAAGACAGAGAGAGAGAGACAGAGAGACAGAGAGAGAGAGAGAGAGAGAGAGAGAGAGAGAGACCGAGACAGAGAGAGAGAGACAGAGAGAGAGAGAGAGAGAGAGACAGACAGACAGAGAGAGAGAGAGAGACCAAGACAGAGAGATAGAGACAGAGAGACAGAGAGAGAGAGAGAGAGAGACAGAGAGACAGAGACAGAGACAGTTAGAGAGACAGAGAATGTATGACCATATTAGAGACACCATATTTCACTCAGATTGCACAGACCCACAAAGAATTTGAAAACAAATCAAATTTGGATAAACTCCCAGGTCTATTGGGTGAAATACCACAGTGTGCCATCACAGCAGCAAGATTTGTGACCTGTTACCACAAGAAAAGGGCAACCAGTGAAGAACAAACACAATTGTAAATACAACCCACATTTATGATGATTTATTTCCCTTTTGTACTTTAACTATTTGCACGTTGTTACAACACTGTATATATATAGACGTAATATGACATTTTAAATGTCTTTATTCATTTAGTTTTATATATTCTTTTCACTTGTGTTTATTATCTATTTGACTTGCTTTGGCAATGTAAACATATGTTTCCATGGTCTGGGAGTCTTTAGGGGCCTTTTGGAAAACTCCAAGCGAGCTGTCATGTGCCTTTTACTGAGGAGTGGCTTCCGTCTGGCCACTCTACCATAAAGGCCTGATTGGTGGAGGGCTGCTGAGATGGTTGTCCTTCTGGAAGGAATCATCTCCCTGACCAAGGCTCTTCTCCCCCGATTGCTCAGTTTGGCTGGGCGACTAGCTCTAGGAAGAGTCTTGGTGGTTCCAAACTTCTTCCATTTAAGAATTATGGAGGCCTCTGTGTTCTTGGGGACCTTCAATGCTGCAGAAATGTCTTGGTACCCTTCCTCAGATCTGTGCCTGGACACAATCCTGTCTCGTAGCTCTACAGACAATTCCTTCGACCTCATGGCTTGGTTTTTGCTCTGACATGCACTGTCAACTGTGGGACCTTATATAGACAGGTGTGTGCCTTTCCAAATCATGTCCAATCATTAGAATTTACCCCAGGTGGACTCCAATCAAGTTGTAGAAACACCTCAAGGACGATCAATGGAAACAGGAAGCACCTGAGCTCAATTTAGAGTCTCATAGCAAAGGGTCTGAATACTGATGTAAATAAGGTATTTGTTTTTTCTAAAAAATAAACAGTTTTTGCTTTATCATTATGGGATGTGTGTAGATTAAGGCTGTAACGTAACAAAATGTCTGTTTTTTATTTTTAATACATTTGCAACATTTTCTAAAATGTATTGTGATTGCATTATGGGGTATTGTGATGTCATTATGGGGTAATGTGATGTCATTATGGGGTATTGTGATGTCATTATGGGGTGTCGTGATGACATTATGGGGTGTCGTGATGACATTATGGGGTATTGTGATGTCATTATGGGGTATTGTGATGTCACTATGGGGTATTGTGATGTCACTATGGGGTATTGTGATGTCATTATGGGGTATTGTGATGTCATTATGGGGTGTCGTGATGACATTATGGGGTATTGTAATGTCATTATGGGTTATTGTGATGTCACTATGGGGTATTGTGATGTCATTATGGGGTATTGTGATGTCATTATGGGGTGTCGTGATGACATTATGGGGTATTGTAATGTCATTATGGGGTATTGTGATGTCATTATGGGGTAATGTGATGTCACTATGGGGTATTGTGATGTCATTATGGGGTATTGTGATGTCATTATGGGGTGTCGTGATGACATTATGGGGTATTGTAATGTCATTATGGGGTATTGTGATGTCACTATGGGGTATTGTGATGTCATTATGGGTTATTGTGATGTCATTATGGGGTGTCGTGATGACATTATGGGGTATTGTAATGTCATTATGGGGTATTGTGATGTCACTATGGGGTATTGTGATGTCATTATGGGGTGTCGTGATGTCATTATGGGGTATTGTGATATCACTATGGGGTACTGTGATGTCATTATGGGGTATTGTGATGTCATTATGGGGTATTGTGATGTCATCATGAGGTATTGTGTGTAGATTGATGAGAGGGAGAACATTTTTTTTTAATCAATTTTAGAATACGGATATAATACATTAGAGACGATATAATACATTAGAGACGATGTAATACATTAGAGACGATATAATACATTAGAGACGATGTAATACATTAGAGACGATATAATACATTAGAGACGATGTAATACATTAGAGACGATATAATACATTAGAGACGATGTAATACATTAGAGACGATATAATACATTAGAGACGATGTAATACATTAGAGACGATATAATACATTAGAGACGATGTAATACATTAGAGACGATGTAATACATTAGAGACGATATAATACATTAGAGACGATGTAATACATTAGAGACGATATAATACATTAGAGACGATGTAATACATTAGAGACGATGTAATACATTAGAGACGATATAATACATTAGAATGAGGTGAGACGATATAATACATTAGAGACGATGTAATACATTAGAGACGATGTAATACATTAGAGACGATATAATACATTAGAATGAGGTGAGACGATATAATACATTAGAGATGATATAATACATTAGAGATGATGTAATACATTAGAATGAGGTGAGACGATATAATACATTAGAATGAGGTGAGACGATATAATACATTAGAATGAGGTGAGACGATGTAATACATTAGAGACGATGTAATACATTAGAATGAGGTGAGACGATGTAATACATTAGAGACGATATAATACATTAGAGACGATGTAATACATTAGAGACGATATAATACATTAGAATGAGGTGAGACGATGTAATACATTAGAATGAGGTGAGACGATATAATACATTAGAGACGATATAATACATTAGAGACGATGTAATACATTAGAGATGATATAATACATTAGAATGAGGTGAGACGATGTAATACATTAGAATGAGGTGAGACGATGTAATACATTAGAATGAGGTGAGACGATATAATACATTAGAGACGATATAATACATTAGAGACGATATAATACATTAGAGATGATATAATACATTAGAGACGATGTAATACATTAGAGATGATATAATACATTAGAGACGATATAATACATTAGAGATGATATAATACATTAGAGATGATATAATACATTAGAGATGATATAATACATTAGAGACGATATAATACATATATATATAATACATTAGAGATGATATAATACATTAGAGACGATATAATACATTAGAGATGATATAATACATTAGAGATGATATAATACATTAGAGACGATATAATACATATATATATAATACATTAGAGATTATATAATACATTAGAGACGATATAATACATTAGAGATGATATAATACATTAGAGATGATGTAATACATTAGAGACGATATAATACATTAGAGATGATATAATACATTAGAGATGATATAATACATTAGAGATGATGTAATACATTAGAGACGATATAATACATTAGAGATGATATAATACATTAGAGATGATATAATACATTAGAATGAGGTGAGACGATGTAATACATTAGAGATGATGTAATACATTAGAGATGATATAATACATTAGAGATGATATAATACATTAGAGATGATATAATACATTAGAGACGATGTAATACATTAGAATGAGGTGAGACGATGTAATACATTAGAATGAGGTGAGATGATATAATACATTAGAGATGATATAATACATTAGAATGAGGTGAGACGATGTAATACATTAGAGATGATATAATACATTAGAGATGATATAATACATTAGAGATGATGTAATACATTAGAGATGATATAATACATTAGAGATGATATAATACATTAGAGATGATATAATACATTAGAGATGATATAATACATTAGAGATGATATAATACATTAGAATGAGGTGAGATGATGTAATACATTAGAGACGATATAATACATTAGAGATGATATAATACATTAGAGACGATATAATACATTAGAGATGATGTAATACATTAGAATGAGGTGAGATGATATAATACATTAGAGATGATATAATACATTAGAGATGATATAATACATTAGAGATGATATAATACATTAGAGATGATGTAATACATTAGAATGAGGTGAGATGATATAATACATTAGAGATGATATAATACATTAGAGATGATATAATACATTAGAGATGATATAATACATTAGAGATGATGTAATACATTAGAATGAGGTGAGACGATATAATACATTAGAGATGATATAATACATTAGAGATGATGTAATACATTAGAATGAGGTAAGAATACGGATGTAATACATTAGAGACGATATAATACATTAGAGATGATATAATACATTAGAGATGATATAATACATTAGAGATGATATAATACATTAGAGATGATATAATACATTAGAGATGATATAATACATTAGAGATGATATAATACATTAGAGATGATATAATACATTAGAGATGATGTAATACATTAGAGATGATATAATACATTAGAGATGATATAATACATTAGAGATGATATAATACATTAGAGATGATATAATACATTAGAGATGATATAATACATTAGAGACGATATAATACATTAGAGATGATGTAATACATTAGAATGAGGTGAGACGATATAATACATTAGAGATGATATAATACATTAGAGATGATGTAATACATTAGAATGAGGTGAGAATACGGATGTAATACATTAGAGACGATATAATACATTAGAGATGATATAATACATTAGAGATGATATAATACATTAGAGATGATATAATACATTAGAGATGATATAATACATTAGAGATGATATAATACATTAGAGATGATATAATACATTAGAGATGATATAATACATTAGAGATGATGTAATACATTAGAGATGATATAATACATTAGAGATGATATAATACATTAGAGATGATATAATACATTAGAGATTATATAATACATTAGAGATGATATAATACATTAGAGATGATTGTGTCTTTATTATTTATTTGTTTATTTTCATGTGCTGATGGTCTTAATTAAACACCCGCAGAAATATAATCACATTTTTAAACTACAGATATATATACATACATATTGTTTTTTAATGGACTGCATCTCAAACCACCACATCTGCCTTCCCCATCTGAGATGAAAGGTGACAGAACTAGAGAGGTGTTTCAGACCAGGAGACAGCCCATCTGAGGAGAAAGGTGACAGAGAGGTGTTTGACAGACCAGGAGACAGCCCATCTGAGGAGAAAGGAGACAGAACTAGAGAGGTGTTTGTCAGACCAGGAGACAGCCCATCTGAGGTGAAAGGTGACAGAACTAGAGAGGTGTTTGTCAGACCAGGAGACAGCCCATCTGAGGTGAAAGGAGACAGAACTAGAGAGGTGTTTGTCAGACCAGGAGACAGCCCATCTGAGGTGAAAGGTGACAGAACTAGAGAGGTGTTTGACAGACCAGGAGACAGCCCATCTGAGGTGAAAGGAGACAGAGAGGTGTTTGACAGACCAGGAGACAGCCCATCTGAGGTGAAAGGTGACAGAACTAGAGAGGTGTTTGTCAGACCAGGAGACAGCCCATCTGAGGTGAAAGGAGACAGAGAGGTGTTTGACAGACCAGGAGACAGCCCATCTGAGGTGAAAGGAGACAGAGAGGTGTTTGACAGACCAGGAGACAGCCCATCTGAGGTGAAAGGTGACAGAACTAGAGAGGTGTTTGTCAGACCAGGAGACAGCCCATCTGAGGTGAAAGGTGACAGAACTAGAGAGGTGTTTGTCAGACCAGGAGACAGCCCATCTGAGGTGAAAGGTGACAGGAACTAGAGAGGTGTTAGTCAGACCAGGAGACGTCCCCGAACATCAGTCTTCTCACGACAAACACTGTAGTGTCTGAACAGTTTGTCCTAGAATCTATAATGACCCGTCTGTGGAAAGATGAGACTCTTATGAACATAAACATGAACATGAACATAAACATAAACATAAACATAAACATTTCGCCCAAATGAAGGTAGCCCGGTACCTCAGATGGGCTGTCTCCTGGTCAGCAGGTTCAGTGGTGGTGGTCGCCCAAAATTAATCTATAATGACCCGTCTGTGGAAAGATGAGACTCTCATGAACATAAACATGAACATTTCGCCCAAATGAAGGTAGCCCGGTACAAGTTTACAAAATGAATGGAAGTATATCTGGAAGTACTTTACTGCCAAATTAAAAGGGTTAAATATAGTTACATTTTTGTTTAAAATAAATCCCTGATCTTTATTACAACTCTCAGATACAGGACTGACACTTCAAAACAAACTTGTTGTAGAATTTTATTTTGACTAACAGTTTTTTGCCATTTCTGAATCTGTTATTCATCAACTAGGTTAATGATTCATGATATGACCTTCTTAAGACAATTCCATGTGTTCACTTAGAAGACCCTCCCCTCTATGGGTTTATTAACATTATAAATATATTTTGATTTATTTAACACTTTGTTTTGGTTACTACATTATTCCATATGTGTTATTTCATCGTTTTGATGTCTTCACTATTATTCTACAGTGTAGAAAATAGTTTTTGTTTAAATAAAGAAAACCCCTTGAATGAGTCGGTGTGTCCAACCTCTTTGACTTGTCCTGTACATTATCATGATGTATTCCTAATAATTAATCATTACTTTTTGAGATTTTAAAACAGGCGTCTTCCCAACAAAACAAGGCCAACGTTGACACGTTCTGACCTTAGTTCCTTTGTGATGTCATTATGGGGTATTGTGATGTCATTATGGGGTGTCATGATGATATTATGGGGTATTGTGATGTCAGTATGGGGTATTGTGATGTCATTATGGGGTATTGTGATGTCATTATGGGGTATTGTGATGTCATTATCATGATGTATTAATAATAATTAATCATTACTTTTTGAGATTTTAAAACAGGCGTCTTCCCAACAAAACAAGGCCAACGTTGTCAGGTTCTGACCTTAGTTCCTTTGTGATGTCTTTTGTTTTAGTAGGGTCAGGGGGCGTGAGTTGGGTGGGTTGTCTCCGTTAGTTTTTCTATGATTTGGTATGTCTGTGTTTTGGCCTGGTATGGTTCTCAATCAGAGGCAGCTGTCAATCGTTGTCCCTGATTGAGAACCATACTTAGGCAGCCTGTTTTTCACCCTTGAGTTGTGGGTTGATTATATGTTTTCTGTTGAGTGTTTGTATCTGCTCCAGACAGAACGGTTTCGTTCGTTCGTTCGTTGACGGTTCTGTTCAGTGGTCTATTACTTTATTAAACATCTGGACACTTTGGTTCTCACCTTCTTCCACCGCCAACAGCCGTCACAAACATTCCTTCAGTTAAGGAGCGCCAACCACGACTGATGGTTTGTGTGGTGGTTCAGTGACGGTAGGTTGGTTTGTAATTGTTCTCTCGTTAATGAATCACAGCAGGGAGCCACTCTGACATCTATTGATCTGGCCTGGAGCCTTATTCCTCATCCCTAAATGACACAGATCACCAGAGGCCAGTCCAGAACGGCACCCTACTCCCTATATTCCGCACTACTTTTGACCAGGGCCCTATGGAGAATAGGGGTCCATAAATAGGGACTAGGGGGCCATTTGGGTAAGCAGTCCAGATCTGACTGGTTGAGGGGGTAATGGAGGATGAAGAAGCAATGACTAGTGTGTCAGGCCTGGGTAGGATCCGGCCGGCTGGGCCTCTCTCTATCCCCCAAGTATCCCCTACCTTCCCCCTGCCCCCCTACCTTCCCCCTGTTCCCCGGCCCCCCTACCTTCCCCCTGCCCCCTACCTTCCCCCAGCCCCCCTACCTTCCCCCTGCCCCCTACCTTCCCCCAGCCCCCCTACCTTCCCCCAGCCCCCCTACCTTCCCCCTGCCCCCCTACCTTCCCCCTGCCCCCCTACCTTCCCCCAGCCCCCTACCTTCCCCCAGCCCCCCTACCTTCCCCCTGCCCCCCTACCTTCCCCCTGCCCCCCTACCTTCCCCCAGCCCCCCTACCTTCCCCCTGCCCCCCTACCTTCCCCCAGCCCCCCTACCTTCCCCCAGCCCCCCTACCTTCCCCAGCCCCCTACCTTCCCCCTGCCCCTCTACATTCCCCTGCCCCTTACCTTTCCCCGGCCCCCCTACCTTCCCCCAGCCCCCCTACCTTCCCCCTGCCCCCCTACCTTCCCCCTGCCCCCCTACATTCCCCCTGCCCCACCCCTACCTTCCCCCTGCCCCCCTACATTTCCCCAGCCCCCCTACATTCCCCCTGCCCCCTACCTTTCCCCGGCCCCCCTACCTTCCCCCTGCCCCCCCCTACCTTCCCCCTGCCCCCCTACATTCCCCCAGCCCCCCTACATTCCCCCAGCCCCCCTACCTTCCCCCAGCCCCCCTACATTCCCCCGGCCCCCCTACCTTCCCCCATCCCCCCTACATTCCCCCAGCCCCCCTACCTTACCCCTGCCCCCCTACCGTCCCCCAGCCCCCCTACATTCCCCCAGCCCCCCTACATTCCCCCAGCCCCCCTACATTCCCCCAGCCCCTCTACCTTCAACCTGCCCTTCTACCTTAGTACATATTTAGTGTTTCCCTGGTAAAGGTTTAGACTGCCCTTAGAGCATGGTGGCAGGACAGGGTTCACTCCTCTGCTCTGATGACCTTTTCTGTTAAATACTTAATCACTGACAACTGCTTCCATTAATTAGACATTTCCCACCAACTGCCTGGACCTACTGCTACCTCACACACACACACACACACACACACACACACACACACACACACACACACACACACACACACACACACACACACACACACACACACACACACACACACACACACACACACACACACACACACACACAGAGAGAGAGAGAGAGACAAGAATGCAGGCAGGTACATACACTCACTCACTCCGTGCTTCTACACCTGCATTGCTTGCTGTTTGGGGTTTTAGGCTGGGTTTCTGTACAGCACATTGAGATATCAGCTGATGTACGAAGGGCTTTATAAATACATTTGATTTGATTTGATTTGACTCTCTTAACTCTTGATTTAAAGAGTATAATGTGGGGCATGTGTTTCTGTGAGAGAAAAAGAGAGGAAACAAGAAAAGAGAGAGGGAGAGAAAGATGATTACACAGCAACAGCAGTATGGTTTGGTCATGATGCCTGGACCACCTGTAGGTTTCATCTATTGATTACTAACAACCCTGACAGTGAGCTGAGGTCCATGGAGACAGGAGGAGTATGGAGAGCTGAGGTCCATGGAGACAGGAGGAGTATGGAGAGCTGAGGTCCATGGAGACAGGAGGAGTATGGAGAGCTGAGGTCCATGGAGACAGGAGGAGTATGGAGAGCTGAGGTCCATGGAGACAGGAGGAGTATGGAGAGCTGAGGTCCATGGAGACAGGAGGAGTATGGAGAGCTGAGGTCCATGGAGACAGGAGGAGTATGGAGAGCTGAGGTCCATGGAGACAGGAGGAGTATGGAGAGCTGAGGTCCATGGAGACAGGAGGAGTATGGAGAGCTGAGGAGAGGAGAGAGAGAGGGAGAGAGAGAGGAGAGAGAGGGGGGGGGGAGAGGGAGGGGGGGAGAGAGGGAGGGGGGAGAGAGAGGAGGGGAGAGATAGAGAGAGGCAGAGAGAGAGAGAGAGGAGAGAGAGAGGGAGAGAGAGAGAGGAGAGAGATAGAGGCAGAGAGGAGAGAGAGGAGAGAGGCAGAGAGAGGCAGAGAGGAGAGAGATAGGGAGAGAGAGAGGAGAGAGAGAGAGGGGGGAGAGAGAGGGAGGAGAGAGAGGGAGGGGGGAGAGAGAGGGATGGGAGAGATAGAGAGAGGCAGAGAGAGAGAGAGGAGAGAGAGAGGGAGAGAGAGAGGAGAGAGATAGAGAGAGGCAGAGAGGAGAGAGAGGAGAGAGAGAGGGAGAGAGAGAGAGGAGAGAGAGAGAGGAGAGAGGAGAGGGGGGAGAGAGAGGGAGGAGAGAGAGGAGGGAGAGAGAGAGAGGGAGGAGAGAGGAGAGAGAGGAGAGAGATAGGGAGAGAGAGAGGAGAGAGAGAGAGGGGGGAGAGAGAGAGGAGAGAGAGGGAGAGAGAGAGAGGAGAGAGAAGAGGCAGAGAGGAGAGAGAGGAGAGAGATAGGGAGAGAGAGAGGGAGAGAGAGAGAGGGGGAGAGAGAAGGAGGAGAGAGAGGGGGAGAGAGAGGGGGAGAAGATAGAGAGAGGCAGAGAGAGAGAGAGGAGAGAGAGAGGGAGAGAGAGAGGAGAGAGATAGAGAGAGGCAGAGAGGAGAGAGAGGAGAGAGAGAGGGAGAGAGAGAGGAGAGAGAGAGAGGAGAGAGAGAGAGGGGGGAGAGAGAGGGAGGAGAGAGAGGGAGGAGAGAGAGAGGGAGGAGAGAGAGGGAGGAGAGAGAGAGAGAAATAAAGAGAGAGAAAGAGACAGAGAGAGAGTGAAAGAGGAAGATTTGTGGGATAAGCAGATTACCAAAGGGAAGGACAGATAAGTAGATGACCAAAGGGAAGGATAGATAAGTAGATGACCAAAGGGAAGGATAGATAACGTTAGATGACCAAAGGGAAGGATAGATAAGTAGGATGACCAAAGGGAAGGATAAGATTAAGTAGACATGACCAAACGGGAGGATAGATAAGTAGATGACCAAAGGGAAGGATAGATAAAGTAGATGACCAAAGGGAAGGATAGATAAGTAGATGACCCAAGGGAAGGATAGATAAGTTAGGATGACCAAAGAGGGAAGGATAGATAAGTAGATAGTAGACTGACCAAACGGAATGATAGATAAGATATATTACCAAAGGGAAGGATAGATAAGTAGATGACCAAAGGGAAGATAGATAAGTAGATGACCAAAGGGAAGGATAGATAAGTAGATAGTAGATGACCAAAGGGAAGATAGATAAGTAGATAGTAGATGGCCAAAGGGAAGGATAGATAAGTAGATAGTAGATGACCCAAAGGGAAGGATAGATAAGTAGATGACCAAAGGGAAGGATAGATAAGTAGATAGTAGATGACCAAAGGGAAGGATAGATAAGTAGATTACCAAAGGGAAGGATAGATAAGTAGATAGTAGATGACCAAGGGAAGGATAGATAAGTAGATAGTAGATGACCAAAGGAAGGATAGATAAGTAGATGACCAAAGGGAAGGATAGATAAGTAGATGACCAAAGGGGAGGATAGATAAGTAGATGACCAAAGGGAAGGATAGATAAGTAGATAGTAGATGACCAAAGGGAAGGATAGATAAGTAGATTACCAAAGGGAAGGATAGATAAGTAGATAGTAGATGACCAAAGGGAAGGATAGATAAGTAGATGACCAAAGGGAAGGATAGATAAGTAGATAGTAGATTGACCAAAGGGAAGGATAGATAAGTAGATGACCAAAGGGAAGGATAGATAAGTAGATGACCAAAGGGAAGGATAGATAAGTAGAATAGTAGATGAACCAAAGGGAAGGATAGATAAAGTAGATGAACCAAAGGGAAGGATAGATAAGTAGATGACCAAGGGAAGGATAGATAAGTAAGATGACCAACAGGGGAGGATAGATTAAGTAGATAGTAGATGACCAAAGGGGAGGATAGATAAGTAGATAGTAGATGACCAAGGGAAGGATAGATAAGTAGATGACCAAAGGGAAGGATAGATAAGTAGATGACCAAAGGGAATGATAGATAAGTAGATGACCAAAGGGAAGGATAGATAAGTAGATGACCAAAGGGAAGGATAGATAAGTAGATGACCAAAGGGAATGATAGATAAGTAGATGACCAAAGGGAAGGATAGATAAGTAGATGACCAAAGGGAAGGATAGATAAGTAGATGACCAAAGGGAATGATAGATAAGTAGATGACCAAAGGGAAGGATAGATAAGTAGAACTGACCAAAGGGAAGGATAGATAAGTATATGACCAAAGGGAAGGATAGATAAGTAGATGACCAAAAGGGAATGATAGATAAGTAGATAAGTGCACAGACATCAATTCGTTTTGTTTTTTTAAAACATACAATTCTGGATAATAATGTTGCTTTGACAAATGATTTCAATCAATGCATAAAGTAGGGAGGATATGAGGTCATAAAGCTACACAGGGAGGATATGAGGTCATAAAGCTACACAGGGAGGATATGAGGTCATAAGCTACACAGGGAGGATGCGAGGTCATAAATCCATGTTTTATTGGAGCTGCTTCCTGATTATTGAGATGTAAGTCAGGGAAGACTGAGACACACACAGGAAGGCTGTCCCTTGAGGGGCACCTCCTCCTCCTCCTAATCTTCCTCTCCTCCTTCTCCTCGTCCTCT
>NW_022262700.1:72356-74856 GCF_002021735.2 Oncorhynchus kisutch | reverse complement strand
TCCATCAGCAGGGTCAGTGGTGGTGATGGAGGCAGCAGGTCCATCAGCAGGGTCAGTGGTGGTGATGGAGGCAGCAGGTCCATCAGCAGGGTCAGTGGTGACGATGGAGGTGGAGGCAGCAGTGAGGTGCGGTTTTATTACATGGCCTACAGACTGTCTCAGCCTCATCCCCAGCCCAGGCACACCAACCAACCAGCCAAGCTGTCAGCCAGGCTGGGGGAAGCTTTGCTCCAAGGCCCCAGGACCAGATGAGTCCCCTCTGCAGTAGTGTAGTGTATCCCCTCCACCTAGCCTCTCCTCTCCTCCCTCCATCTCTCCACGGAGCCCGCTGGGACCAGAGGGGATTATTATGGTAATAGTATCACCTTGCTACCCTTCACACACACACACACACACACACACACACACACATACACACACACATACACATACACACATACACACATACACATTCCTCTTCTAGGTTACCACAGCTGGGGAGGGCAGTCATTACAAGTATTGTGGCAATCTGTTTGGGAGGGATGGAGGGAAGGAAGGAGGGGAGGGAGGGATGGAGGGAGGGAGGGAGGCAGGGAGGGAGGGAGGGAGGGAGGGAGGGATGAAGGGAGGGATGAAGGGAGGGAAGGGAGGGATGAAGGGAGGGAGGGAGGGGATGAAGGGAGGGATGAAGGGAGGGATGAAGGGAGGGATGAAGGGAGGGATGAAGGGAGGGAGGGAGGGATGAAGGGAGGGATGAAGGGAGGGATGAAGGGAGGGAAGGGAGGGATGGAGGGAGGGGAGGGAGGGAGGAGGGAGGGAGGGAGGGAGGGAGGGAGGGAGGGAGGGAGGGAGGGAGGGAGGAGGAGGGAGGGAGGGAGGGAAGGAAGGAAGGAAGGAAGGGATGGAGGGAGGGGAGGGATGGAGGGAAGGGAGGGAGGATGAGTGTCACATACATAGATCACATTAAAACATGATTAAAATGTGTGTGTGGGACCAGGGATAAAATGCTAAACTTGTTATGAACACCTTATATCAAGTCCCGTCAGAACGGCAGACATAAATCTCTATTTCTCCTCTCCTTCATTTCTATTGTATTAACGGCCTCTCGTATTACACTGGTCATATCTCAGGAAGGGCCTGTGGCGCATTGTGCATAAATACGACTTGAAAATTACTTTCCATCTCTGATGTCCTCATATTCATGGCGGTCCATATCGTAGCAGGGACACGTTCATGTCATAGACATCTGGTGGAATGCAAACAGGGTAACAGGAAGTAAAACAGCAAGGTTTTCACTCTGGACTTCCTGTGTCGTTGTCTGGCTCTATAACGGGTCACTTTTACCAAACACAAACCATCCACTCTAAACAGGTTTTCATTGATCTGGTATAATCTGGTATAATCTGGTATAATCTGGTATGATCTGGTATAATCTGGTATAATCTGGTATAATCTGGTATGATCTGGTATAATCTGGTATGATCTGGTATAATCTGGTATGATCTGGTATTATCTGGTATGATCTGGTATGATCTGGTATGATCTGGTATAATCTGGTATGATCTGGTATGATCTGGTATGATCTGGTATAATCTGGTATGATCTGGTATAATCTGGTATGATCTGGTATTATCTGGTATAATCAGGTATGATCTGGTATAATCTGGTATGATCTGGTATAATCTGGTATGATCTGGTATTAATCTGGTATGATCTGGTATAATCTGGTATGATCTGTGTCTGGGAAACCAGCCCCTTTGTTCTCCAACAGTTCAACAGATACAACAAATCTGCCAGAGACACAAAACAATAAAACAAGTCTGTCAGGTGACAAATTATTATCCCAGTCTCTTCCTGTTGAGCCCTTTGGGAGGAAATGACCTGCGAAGGACTGGGCCAACATACAACATACATACAACATACATACAACATACATACAACATACAACAATTACATACAACATTCATACAACATACATACAACATACATACAACATACATACAACTTACATACAACATACAACAATTACATACAACATACATACAACAATTACATACAACAATACATACAACATACATACAACAATTACATAACAACATTCATACAACATACATACAAATACATACACTTACATACAACATACAACAATTACATACAACATACATACAACAATTACATACAACAATTACATACAACATACATACAAACAATTACATACAACAATTACATACAACATACATACAACAATTACATACAACAATTACATACAACAATTACATACAACAATACATACAACATACATACTACATACAACATACATACAACATACAACAATTACATACAGCATTCATACAACATACATACAACATACATACAACATACAACAATTACATACAACATACATACAACAATTACATACAACAATTACATACAACATACATACAACTTACATACAACATACAACAATTACATACAACATACATACAACATACATACATTACACGCAACATACATACAACAT